>NW_008600513.1:42754-97636 GCF_000691845.1 Merops nubicus
TTAGACAAACTTATGTTCAAGAGGCTTATGGTTAGAATTCATTATAATATTTCTGTTGCTTATACACCCAGAGAATTTTGAATTATACATAAAAAAATTGATGTGAAAGTGTGCTTATTTTGAATTTCAGGAAGAGATGAATAAACATCTTCATAGTAATATATTCTAATTGTGTTATTAATTATGCCCTAAAAACCGTGGGGAAAAAAGGAAAATAGAAATCTATGGTGTTTATACTAAGCTCAAAATGGGGTAAGTACTTTATATTTGTTGTCAGGAATCAATGTAGCATTGATAAAGAAAACCTTTTAAAAATGGCTTTTATTTCCTTGTGGGATAAATATGATTGCATGTCTCTGGCTCTGCTCTGAAAACATTGACAGACACTTAGACTTCTTATAAAAGGACAGAGTTCAGCTGATTGTATCTGTGCAGTAGGGTTGGTTTGGACTCAGGGATTGAAGGCAGGTACTGCCCAGATATTCAAGTCTCATTCCCTTTGACTTCAAAGAACATAGTCTGTACATGTATATATAGTCCTAGCTCCTGGTATTTTTAAAAACTGAAAGTGGTTGTTGGGTTTTGGGTTGGTTATTTTTTATTCTTAATGCAATGACTAGAGGTGGCATTAAAGATAAACCTGTTCTCTGGTTGCACCATGTTTGTATCCGTGCCAGGAGACCTCTGTGACAGGGATGGTTCCCCCTCTCTCAGACTGCTTGGGGAACTATATTTCAGTGTGATTCCATCTAGGCTTGGAGCATACCTTAATTCCCAGGATAAAATACCAGCATCAGCCCTCTCAGTTGTCTACCAGAGCTGGCTGGAACTTGGTCCTCAGCAAATCAGCATCATTGTACAGAATGTCATCACATCATCTATCTGGAGCCTAGCTAAAACTGCACTTTTGAAATATTAACCAATTGCTGTAAAGACACCTTTTTTCTTTTTTTGGAATATACTGAAATACAGAGGGGGAAATGTGGCTTCACTGATGTCGCTTGGTGTGGCTAATATTCCACCTATAATGAAAAGGAAAATAAAAATGGGGAGGGAAAAAAAGTAATTCTTTTAATATTTCCTATGTGGTCTAGATAACTAGTAGCTACAAGGAGTGCAGCATCTCGTTCCTTATATTACTTGTACTAATCAAAACATGTAGCTGCTCTGTGTGGAGGGGAGCTGAAAGGGGATGAACATAGTTCTGAATTGTAGTATCAGAACTTCTGAAGTTGTTTCAAACCATTTGTGCATATAAAATAATAATAACAACGTGTTCCATGACTTGATCTTGTTCCTTGAAACTTTCAAAGATGCTGCCCTGGGCTGAACTGCTCAATGCATCAAATTCCAACTTGCAATGCAAGTCTGCTGAAGCTGCCCTGAGAAGATGACCCATTTCTGTGCATTGAACAACAGGCACTTGCTAGGAGCTGTCTTGTTTATGTTGGTGTGAAGGGTCTTTAAATGAGTTAAATATCTGCTTTTAATATTTATAACTGAAGAGCTACGCAGATGGAAGTATGAATAAAACAGAGATGCAATAGATTATGATTTAAAAAAAAAATAAATGTAGAGGCTTTTAGGATTCTTCTAGTGGAGCTCAGCTTCAATGACATCTATTCCCAAGGTCATCTGTATCCAGGGTAGCTGCTCTCAGAGGCACGCTCCGGTGGTGGCTGGCATCCAGAAGCCTCTCGGAGGAGAAGCTGGCCAGCTCCTGCTGCTCCTGCTGCCTGCGAGAGCAGCTGTTCACCAGCCTGATGCTTCTGCTGCATTGAGGAACCCTGGCCAAGCCCGCTGCGGCTGCTGCCAGCAAAAAGAACTGGCAAATGGCACTCAAGGGGGATTTTTTTTGTGTATACAAGTATGTATTCTGTAGTGCTTGTAAGCAAATGAATTTTCTGTGTGCAAACTTGGATACAGTTGTCTTTCATGCTCGGAACTCCGCATGTGCAACTATTCTATTTGCTAAGGCTTTTGCAGAAGAACCCTGGGAGGATGGATACTTGTTTTTTCATTTACTCCCCATTCACCAAAGAAAATACCTTATCTAATCTCTGCCTGTAGACATACTAGGACCAGAGAACCAGTACACACATCTGCATGCTCCTTTCACAACCAAACTTATGAACTGAGGAGTTGCGGTGAAAAACCAAATCTTGTTTTAAGGTAGTGCTGGGAGTTGTGGTTTACTGAGTGACTTTGTCCAAATCACACCTGGCATTATAAAAAAGAACAAAAGCTGGGGGAGACCAAGAAGAGTAGCAAAAGGGTTCCTACACCAGAGTGTTGTCATAATGAGGAAAAAGCAGGATATTGAAACAGCTACTGTTGTCCACAGTTCTGTATAATTTGACCTGACTTGAAGCAAAAAAATTTATTACTGAATTAAAAACAAGCTTCTTAGTGTGTACCAGTGAGATGCTTATGTAAAGAAACTTTTGAGATCTGGTGGCCTTTTGATTTGAGCTCCTGTGTTAAGTATTAGCTTTAGTTGCCTCTCCACTCCCTTTAGAACTACTAAATTATTTCTTTGACATGCAGAGTTTAGGCATGTTTTAAATAGAAAAGCAAATGCTGAATGGGGAGGAGAAGGAAGAAGGATCATTGGATCTTGCTGGGATGTGGGATTGACTCTTAGGTGAAAGGCGTTTTGATGTTTCAAACCAAAGTACTGTTGGTTTGTTATTCGTGGCTCTGAACAGAGCATCCTGTAAGGTGTGTTATCAGGATCCTTGTGTTAATTTTGACTCGCGTCCAATTATCTGTGCTTCAGGAGAGCGTAAGGAACAATAACACACTTGGAACAGTGGTACTTTTGAATATTTAGGGTAATAATGTGGATTTTTTGACTTTTCATTGTCTTAAAACTGCCACAAAGTCTCTGTCCTAAATTTGCTGTAATGCTGCAGGTACAGTTATGAAGCTGTACACATTTGAAATATCTGCCCCTGCACACCCCCACACTCCCTAATTGTTTTTCCTGCAGATGTAACATGAGGAAAATCTTCTTTCCTATGAGGGTGGTAGAGCCTGGCCCAGGCTGGCCAGGGAGGTTGTGGAGTCTCCTTCGCTGTAGAGATCCCAAACCCATCTGGATGTGATCATGGGCACCCTCCTGTGGGCGACCTGCTGGAGCAGGGGGCTTGGACGAGATGATCTCCAGACGTCCCTTCCAAATCCTACCATGCTGGGATTCTGTGATAACGGATGAGAATATTATGGATGCTTTGTCATGTGCAGTTCCTCTCGAAGTTTTATTGCCTGCATTGCATCGGTTCTGTATGCATGCTGTATAATGATTGACAGGGCTGCTTCTCTCAAGAAATCCCCTTTGGATAATGTGTTGCTCTCCTTTGATAAATCATAACTTCAGGTGTAGACTTGCCATGAACTCTTCCTCCACTTCTTGAGCACTGATCACTTCACTGAAACATTCTTATTTGAAATTGAGTTGATGGACCCTACATCACCAAACAGCATCAAACTGGTGTTCACTTTCACCTTCTTAAAACTACTCAATGTTTTTTAAAAACCCCTTTGCTGACCTTCTGCTCAATTGAAAGTACATTTCAAAAACTAATAAATAAAATATGTGACTTGGAGCTGTCGAGGAGAACATGTCACTCCTGGCTCAGGAACCCAGGTACCAGTTTGACACTGCTTTACAGGATCAGAAGATGGATGTTTGCCCCTGATCCCATGGCAGGGCAGGGCTCCTCAGCAGTCCCATTGTTCTATCTCCGTATGCAGTCTGTCAGGGGAAGTGCCTCAAGCTGCCACAGCCCACCGACATGGAAACACAGATGCTGGTAGGTGGGTTGGCAATCTTTCTTGCCCCTGACTAGGCTGATGTGGTCTGTGACTTATGGATGTCCAGGCAGTTCCGTACAGCCACCTCAGCCTGTTGTTGACACTGAGGTTGCTCCATCCCACCTCGTCCTGCTTGGGCAAGATGGGGTGATCCATGTAGCAGCAGTATTAAGGTTGGCTAACTGAAACGATTCTATGATTCAAAAGGGGAAGGTAAGAAACCTACAACCAGACCTTATGGTAGAGCTCCGTATATTCTTGCTTTGCCAGTTCCACCTCTGTCATTTCCCAAATGCGGTGAGACTGCAATAGTTTTGCAGCCAGGTGCAACTCCAAGCATTTCCAGGGAGCAGGAATACCACAGCCCCGAACACCGGTGACTCTGGAACGCAGCTGTGATTCCTTTGTCTCCTCAGGTTCTCGTGGAAGTTGTAGCGAACATAAACTATATGCTTACTGTTGTAACTGTGATAATGTCCTGCCTCAGTCAGCAACGTGTCCGTGAAACATCCCACTAGGTTTTTGTTGATATTTACCCTGGGGAGATTAAGGCTATTGGTGTCTTTATTAACATATTGATGTCTTTATTGATATCAGTTGTCTTCAGACTTGTCTGTTTAATTAATGTTATTGATCCACTGAACATCTAGCGAATAATTCTGGGGCAAATGTTCTAACCAGTCTTGTCCCTTTGTTGTGAAATCTGCCATGAGTCTAGTTGCCGAGGTAATTAAAGGACCATTAAGTAGCAGTTCTTCCTCTATCTAAAATACTTATTAAGCTGGATTTTTATTAAAACAAGGGCAAAATATTTAAAATGCCTTCATAGTAAATGAATGCTAAGAAAAAATAATAGAATCGTTAAGGCTGGAAAAGATCTCTAAGTTCATCAAGTCCAACCATAATAATGAAATGCCAGCTCATTTTTATGTAGAAAAGACAAAGCAAATAATGGTAATGTCACTGTGTTACATAAGATCCATTGAATAGCAGCTGCAGTCGGTCGAGTTTGAAGCTGGGATGGAAATAGGATTAATAGGATGTTTAATAGGATGTAGGAAATACTTCTGAACTTTTTTCTGTTTATTTGTAGCCCCATTGAATGCTTTTCTGAGAAGATGCCCTGGTATTGTTTTAATTGTTGGGTAAATGACTTTATAGTGCTGGGTTAAGTCAGAAATACGTATTAAATAATAAAACCATCTGCAGTGTCTAGTGACTCGTGATATCCTGAGTTGTAGCCCAGCCCTTCTTTCTTTTATCTCTTCTCAAATGATGTATTACATTGCCCATTAGCTTGCTAATGTTTGCAAAACATCTTTCGGTGACAGATATGGCTTTACTTGGAGACTGGAAGATGCACAAGTATTAATTGCATTCTGCTCATTAGTATTCATTCTTCTGCTGATAATTATTTTCTATTGTGTATCTATCACCTCACATAGAAAAAGCTGCACATAGCAAAATTTTTCCCCTTTTTTTTTGCATTTTCAGCTTCATTGTCCAAAGGGTGAGGGAATGAATTGGAACAAATATTTTGTGCTTGTGTTATTAATAATGGAAGAAATACATGTCATGTTAAAGCTGGCAATTAGAAACATATCCCAGTCTTGAAGAAACAGAATTGCTTTCCAAATACCCATTTTAGTGTGATTTATTAACTGGGTATTGTTTTATTAAAGAGGACAGCAGCTGTGACCTGGTATCAGGAAGCCCAGAAGAGTGACTCAGGCCAAAATACTCTACTTAGTCCTTGCCTGCAACTGTTCCTAGGCTGTGTTCCAGGTATTCCTGCTGCTGCTTAGATTCCATCCGTCTGAAATAGTTCAGTCTTGGCTTTTTGCTGTATATTTGGGTCTGTTGTTCAACTGTGCTCAAGCCTCTAACTTTATAGACTTTCTTCTATATTTGTTCACCACTCACGGTGTATGTGAGGTCTTTAAGTTAGGGTATTGTCCAGTGAAGTGTCTGGGGTATTTCCACAATTACAGAGGACTATTCCAAGCATTTGGCAGGCTCTGACGTTTTCTTCTTAATAATGGAGCTGGGACAAAATCAGAGATAAATCTCAAATAAAAATCTTAAAGCTTGCAATTCTACAAAAATGGCTTGAGAATGCTTTGTTTCCTTTTAAAGCAATGATTTTAACTGGGATGCACAGCTCTGAAAAGGTCTGGGAATGTCTAGTATGTGTTCTAGTAAGTCACTTCTCGTCCCGAGAATTCTCATCCAGGGCAGTAATTCTAATTATGGGCAATTGAGTAGAGTTTAAGTCTGATATTTGGAAGAGAACCTCTTCTTGCTGAAATATCAGACAAGACTTCAGTTGATGTAGTACTTCTTGTGTTTTTCAAGAATAGATATACATATGTGGATGAGGAAGCAGAAACAGTGATGTTTGGCTGAAGTCGTAGGATTAATGATTTAATGATTAAAGGATTAAATGATCAGATTTTCAAAAAACTTCAAGCCATTCTAAATCGTCATTGTTCAAAATGTATTTTCAGCACTGAAAATAATAGCTGTATATCTGAGTTCTGTTCTGCTCTTGTGTTCCAGAGGCTGTAGAGTAGCTTTGAGCTGCTCAGATGATTTTGCATATAAAATTGAGTAAACCTAACATTAATCTCTTGTTCTATGTTCTGGGAGTAATCAAGTCAGTAGGATGGTACAAAATGCTGCTTAATGGAATTTTACTGGTCTAATT
Source organism: Merops nubicus (assembly GCF_000691845.1). NCBI lineage: Eukaryota > Metazoa > Chordata > Aves > Coraciiformes > Meropidae > Merops > Merops nubicus. The sequence goes on from NW_008600513.1 coordinate 49,278, forward strand.
TTGCAGAATAATTTTTTCTTCAGTAATTTGTCACATAAATACTTACTCCAGGGGTAGTCTTTAGCTATTAAAATTATTACTCTAAAATTTTGATTTTTCTGCCAGAGACCATGGTGTTTCTGGTAATTAAATGTGTAATGATGTTAAAAGATGTCTTAAACATAAGATATCAAGAACAGTCAAACAGTCAAACAACAAAACCACACCACAAAGCCAGCAGTGGTACTCAGTGGTTTAAATGTGTATCACTTGGAGAGCCATGCAGAAACAGTACATACCAGTTGTGCACTTCTATTTGGTGGTACGTGTAGATATTTGAAAGCAATTCTCTTTAATGGCAGTTATTTAAAATAGCAATGTTACCTGATTAAGATGACTTCAGGATCTCCTGTGAGGGCTAAGAAAATGTCTACCTTGTGCTTCTACCTTATTTGGGTATAAAAGCAATAGTAATAGATTTTTGAACACAACATACCTAGATATCAAGTCTTCATCACAATTTTTTTGCCATTGGGTAATGTGAAAACCTGGAAGCCAATTTTCAAATTTGTTTGATCTGTTGTCAACAGCACCATGGTGGCAGTTCTATAGATTTCATTTCTAAAACAGTGTTCTAATGAAAAATATGTAGACAAAGAGTTCTAATAGGGAGGCAGATAAGTCCTTGAACTGCTTAAGCTTTTGTAGATTTTAATAAATCTTTTCCTTTTTAGTTCAAGCATCATTGTGTGTGTTGCAAGTGGATAGAATCAGCACAGATACTGTTAACTGCAGGTCTGCTGAAACATTTCTGGCTGATGAGTGTTTTGGAGGTTCTATGACCCCTCTTGTGCTATAGCAGCTCTGACTCTACGTTACCAGCAGCCTTGAGCTTGAAATACAGGTGCTAGACTGTCATGTATGGCGTGAATGAAGTGCAGCTGGGTTCGGCGTGGGGACACGTACCCACTCCAGCTGAACCCTGTGGTGCTGCCAGCCTTTAGCTGCTCTCATTGGCATGGTCAAGCATCATTAGTGAAAACACCACAAAATGCTTCTGCTCTGCCTTGTGCAAATAAAGGTTCTACTCTGCCAACATTGTGTCTGAGGGGATGATGTTACAGAGTCACCCAGCTTTTTCCATGGTACACTACTTCTCTTGCATTTAATCATGTTTGCTACAGGGAAAGAAATGGAATCATGTAATGAGAATGAAAATCTATCAAGTGTATACATGTGCACAGGAAAAATCAGATATTGAGCATATCTGCCTACTCCTGCTTTTCTTTACTAGCAGACTCCGTGGGAAGGTAAGCAGGAAAGGTAAAGCTCAGTGAATGGCACATGTAATGCTGTTTTTAACCCTTTGTGAGCATACTGAGTGCCTGGAGAACTTGGTAGAAGGGAGGTGAAATAGTTTGCACATCAAGGAACAGCACAAAATTCGCCCAAACAAGAGAGTCCAAAAAGGGGCCAGAGAATTCAGAGCCACTGACCCTGTGTGTGTGTCTGTAGTCAAATAAGGCAGTTTTAATAAAGAGTCTCCTTAAGCTGATCAATTCAGTACAAAGTATTTTAAGTGGCAGTATGTCTTAAGACTGACTGAAGGCTTGCAAAATTATTTGAATTTGAGTAGGATTCTTCTTTATTATTTTTGTAGGCTTGCTTTGAAAAGTTGTTTAGCATAGTGGGAGGGGGTATAAATAGTTTAGAGCCTTGTTTTAGCAGAGTTCTTAAGCATAGCTTAAAAAGAAGCAGTTTCTTGACTTGAGGCTTTAGTTGCTTAGCAGAAGACAAAGGATACTTTTAATAGTCATCAGTGTACAAATAGAGAAAGAATTTATTGCGAGTGATAATATATAGATTTTTCCACAATTCTGTTCTGCTGACAGTAACAGTTAATACTTTCAGTTTTTTCCTGATGGGAGCCAGTAAATTAATTCAGCAACCACTGAACTGATGTTTAGCTGAGGCTTTATTTTGGTGAGGAGCGAGTACTCTCCAGAAAAGCCAGTGAGAGAGGAGAACCTGCTGGGATTTAATGGATGTAGATTTCTGAGAGGGAAATGGGGTTTTCAGTGACATGATAGGAACAAGTTTAATTTCCCTAAGAGTGGGACAAGCTTGGAGGAATTCAGTAAACTAGATCTTGAAATGGTATGTAGTGTGGAAGAGGCACCCTCCAGCGTGGTGAGGAAGAGGGGCTGCTTGACTGTGCTCTTTCATGTGGAAGTAATTTTGGCTGTTTGGTGTAAAGTATCTTTTACTTGCCTCTGAAGCAGAGCTGCAAAAGCTAGCAGGGAAAAACAGTAGATTAACAGCTTTCAACTATATTAAGGGTAAATGGAGAGTATGTAAGATAAAACAGATAAATGCATCAGTATCTATATATAGAAATCTCAGGACATAGAGGGATAAAAGTAGGATTGTGAAGGAAATTCAACACAAGCAAATGTATATCAACTAATCAGTAATGACCAAGCTGAAAATGAGAAGCAGCTTCCTGTGCAAGCTTTGGGGCATCCTAGTAAAATAAATAGTAGGAAAAATAATTCAGAGGCTTCAGAATAGAGCCATGTACATTCATGAAAAATATTTCGAAATGAAATACTGTACTCACTGTGACTTTTTTTTCCCTATAAAAATAATCTGTGACTGGTGTCAGCTTTGCCCTCCCACCCCTACACATAGGGCTAACTCTGTTGCCAAGCCACTTAGTACTTTCCTTCTTAAGTTTATTGTAACAAACTTCAAGTATATGGCATGTGTCAGGACCAAGTGGGTTAAACTTTCATTTCAATAGGAATAGGACAAGGAAAAGACAAGTTGTTCATATCTAACAGTGCTCAGCTGGTACTTGATGCTTTTCAGCATTCCCAAGGGCATAGTGGACCATACCACCCACTCCCATGGTTAACACCCCAGGAGTTAAGTGCTCAGCTACATACAGCTTTATCCAGATCAGACCACATGGAGTCCATAAGCAGGACTCAGAGGCCATAGAAATTTCTTGACAGTGATGTTTAATGTCCTCAATGTCCAAAATGACTAATTAGTCTTTAAAATTATAAACTCACTTTTTAGACAGTGGTAACGAGGGAAGTAGAAAAATTGTCTCAAATTGTTCAATCCATTGAGAGAAAATTGGGAGGGGGGGGAGGGGGGGAATTGGCAGATCTTTCAAATAAGGGGTCAGAGCCTGATATTAAGTACCGTTGTAAAGCAGACAAAGCTGGTCATATTAGCACCCTGCTCCTGATCAGACTAGTTCTGTCGAAATGAAGGTTTAAAGGCCTTGTTCCAATAGTTACTCTTCCTGTATTTGGAGCAGACTTGTTTGCTTATGTATCTGAGTAGATAGTTTGAGACCTCATTTGGGCCAGGGTGAAGGATGTGGGCTTTATCCCATGTGACTTCACTTCTATCATCAACCACAAGCCTGGTTTGCTCTGGTTTTCGAAAATGAATAAATAGATAAGTGTTTTAACAATGCAGAGCTCAACTTGTTAATAATAAGCGTGAGAATACAGTAAATGGTAACAAATGGCTTTGCCTAGTAGTATATCCAAAAATGTTCCAGATAAATTGGGACCTCAATTTAAAACAAACAAGCTAGCAAGTAGTAGAGAGTGATTTTGGTTTAGTGTATGAGTTGCAGCTTGTGTGGTACATAGTGGTGGTCACCCTGCAGGAGTTGTTCTGTATGATACTGTGTGATATTGCTGAAGTGATCTGTTTATTCCTTGCAGTAATGGAAGGGACAGAAATCACAGCAAAGAATGGCTTTTGGAAACATAGTTCCCTGGCAGGACAGGTTATTGATGTTGGTAGGACTTAGTAGAACTGAACACTTACTGTGACAAGCTGCCCCTGCTGAAGCCCATGGGAGTTCTTCCCAGTCGTTTTGGTGAGAGCAGAGTCTTTGTATTTAATAAATTGCAAACTCATTAGGATAATGATTTGGGCATCTTATGTCTAGGTCTTTTCACATCGTGGCATTGAGTAACATGCTTTACAAGTATCTTGCTGAGTGGGCTTTGTAATGCTGGGGAAAACTGCAACGCTGGTGTTCCCAAGTCTGTCCTACATACTATATATTCCTTACAAAGGAAAGACTTTCTTCTAAGCTAAAAGCTAAGCCTGTGCAGTTATTAACTTTTCACTTTATAGTGTTCAATCAATGGTAAAACATTTTAATTCACTCTGCTAAGATACAAACGTGGGCAGACTTTATCCTGTGCTTACTCATCAGGCCAACTTCATATTGTTTTAAGTGAGAACTGAGGACGACGGTGAGCTAAAGATGTGTTGAGCTTGAGCACATGCTTCACATGCACTGTACAAGTTAGTCTGTGACCTGGAATACAACAGGAGGAGCTCAGATGCGTTTAGAGCTAGGTAGTGTTTTTTTTCAGTTATTGTTTATGGACACATCAAAGCAAAAGCTGGAACCAAACTGAACACTTGTACTAAAGACATAAAAAAATGCTAGGCACTATAAAAACTTCATGACTATAATCCTGTCTAAAATTAAAATTTTGATGACATTCATTACAGAATAGGGAGAAATTGATTTTAAATTACTAATGCATCTTTCATATATGAAGAAAGTGCTGCTGGCTCGGTTACTACTTTTGGATATACGTGATACTCAAACTTTTGTAGGAAAATAGCTTAAACAATTGTCTCACAGGAGTAGTGGATTATGTTACCTGACCAAAGTGTTTCCACCTTGATCTGGATGGATTGTCATCACCTCTCTGAATCCCTGGGTAGCTTATTCTGCACTTTCCATTCAGTGTGGCACTGCCAGATATCTGCAGAACGATGAGTTTAACAACAGAGGAATCAGACTAAGCTGGCAAGGCTGTTTATGTCTTCTCTTCCTTCTACACCAGTGGTGATTGAGCTGCTTGGCTTTACAACAGGTTGGGAAGCTGTTTGATGGGACTCTTTACAGAACAGTTTTATTTTCTTAGCAGGCGTTTATCTGTGTGATACATTGATGACTGTTAGAGGGGGTTTGGCTGTCATGTGCCATTTCAAAACACACAAGGACCTTCTCAAATCATGCTGTGTCTTCAGTGCTCCATATTTAGGCTTTGCTAAAAAATGAGGCAGTATTTAGATCATTATAAAGCTTCTCTGGAGCAAGGGAAGATACCCTTAGGCTGCCTTCAGTGCAATAGAAGAACTTCTTGTCTTAAATCTGTAGTTTTCTGAGTTACAGAATCATAGAATCATTAAGGTTGGAAAAGATCATTGAGTCTAACTGCCAACCCAAAACTACCATGACCAATAAACCATGTCCTGAAGTGCCATGTCTGCATGGTTTTTTTAACACCTTATCTTAATTTGTGGAAAAGGTGCTTAACTTCCAGTGTTAGCAGATGCCAAGTAATCACATTAATGTCTTGCAGCATTGCATACATGTGTCTCAAGGTACGGATGCTTTGTTGTGCATCTGTTGCATCTGCTGTGGAACAGGGACGCTTTGTGAAGGTGCCTGATCCTTGCCATGAGCCCATGTGTGTTGGAGTTACAGGATCAAGCTCACAGAGAAGGTTTTGTGCACTCTAGAAACAAAGCTACTGAGGAGTTGCCACATGGGGCCAGATCCTGTGTAGTTCACTCTTCTGCTGCGTGGGACAGCACCACATCAAGTCTATGTTTAGATCTAGACTTCTTAAAATGAATACTGCTTAAATGCCTGTTGCTGCAGTATCCAGGCATGACAGGCCGGTCATGTGGGGGAATGGAGAATTTGGGGGCTTTTGTCTCCCTATTAGTTGTGGCTGCCCACTGCTCTGCTATAGCACTAACTCGTGGTGATGTGACTCAAGGGCTGAGCCCTGACACTTCTGCCAAGTATCATCAATTCCACTGTTGTCAAGGTGGCACGTTAAACTGCATGAGGAAATCTAGGTCCATGTCTCCTATAGATACAATTCTTACGTTGGTTTCCAGTGTAGCAGAGTTTGTGAGGTAGGTAAGTGGGGGTGAAGGGGAGGTTGTGAAGTTAACTGTTGAGCTTTAAGCAGATGGCCAACCAAAAGAGAGCACCCTAGGCTATTTTGACACCAAAGCTGTACTTCTGCAAATCAGTTTAGACTGAAGGTAGTGAGAATAACTCCTGCCTTACCCTGTTTTTTTGTTTTACACCTAGATTATTTATCAGCCTCTTTGACAAATTGTGCTTCTCTTTAGCCTGGGGAACTTCACGGATAATGCTGTGCTGAGGAGCATTTGGCTGACCACCTGCTCTCTCTTATTCTGGAAATGTTACAACTGGCCATGGAACAGCTATGAACTGATCCCTTGACCATGGCAAATGAGCTGCCCTCATCAGTGCGTTCTGGTATATATTTAACTTAATAATGTGAGCAGATGGTCATTGTATTGATTCACAAAGCAAGTGAAGGAAGCTTGGCTGTCTTAATATAGTAAGACCTGAGTGCTGAGCGTTGGAGTGGGGCAAGAAACAGGGAGGGGGAGGAAGAAAGGACGTTTTTGTGCTATGGGGTTTTTATTGGGTTTTTTTGGTTTGGTTGATTTGTGCTGTTTTTTTGTTTTGTTTTGTTTTGTTTTCCCAAAGACTACTGTGGACAGGAATAAAATAAAAGCAGGTTTCGGTGACTCATCAAGCCTGTACATATGGTCACTGCCCTGGAGACAGCGACTGTTAGTGCACAAGAGTGATGCTGCTGAAATATTTGCAGTGCTGATGGTGCTGAAAAGAGGGGAGGGGAAGATAGGAGGGCAGGAGTTTGTAGAGTTGTGAAACTTCTCACTCCGCTGTTGCTGTTAATGATGACAAGTCTTTTGAAGGGAAAAGGTAATATTCAAGTAATAGTTCTTCAGTAAATTTTTTGCAAGGAACAACTTCCTTTAGTCATTTCCCCATTTAATAGGGTGTAAGTGGAGATAAAAAGCAAATGCTATAAAATATTTGGCAACTATCCTTGTTAGCCAAACTGGGAAGTTCACAGATTCCCAACCTGGATCAGCTCAAAGGAACAGCTTGTTTTGGTTACTCATTTCGCAATTTTCACATGAGCAGTACTGTATACAGAAGAACGTTCTCCTGAGCAAAAGCTTAATCTCGTCCTTTGGTTCCTGTTTCTCTGAGCTGCTGATTAGCTTTGCTGTCTTATCAGTTTATGTCATAGTATGTGACTATAAATTGACTTTGCAGTGAGGAGGGAATATGGCTCGTCTTCACAGATGCTGCTGTTGCCATGGAGATAAAAGGACCAATGGCCTTTTCTTGGTTTGGACTGTACTACAGTGTTCATACAGAGATGGTGCATTCAAAAATGCAACATTTGGTGCTTATATATTTCAGTCCAAATATCAAATGAGAAAGCATATTGTTTTATCTGGGTGCTGAAGTTTAATAATAAATACAGATTTAGGACTTTTTCTGGAAGCAGAAAGCAAGCCCACCAGCAATGTGAGAACAGTGTGGCTGGTTTGTGCTTGCTAAACCTCCTCTCTGGGAAAAACCTTTTGGCTTTGCAAAATATAACCCTGTAGAGCCTTTGGGTTTATCTGATGCAGTGTGTGATGCTGGTTACATCACCAGCTTACTTGTCTCTGTGATGTTCTGCCGAGGCTGGTCTTGAATGAGCATGCAAAAGCTGTGAATGTGATTTTTAATTTTTTGTTTTTGTCCTTAAGAAGGAGCTTTTCTACCTCAGATTGCGTGAAAGAAAAGATAAATACCAAATCTACCACACATTCAAGGATGGCTTGCAGAAGGTGTTATTTGTGAGTACCTTTTCCTTCTTCATCTGTCATCATGTCTCTGATATCTGTCTTGAGGATTCCAGAAGTGGGAGTAGTGGTCAGTTTATTGTTTGGTAGGTTTCTTTCCATGAACCATTTTTAGGGTGTTACCATTTTGGCAGATGAATGATCTGCATATTAGAACTGCATAGACGATGACTGTGTTTATGCATATGAGTATTTAAAAATTTAACCTCGTAAAGTTAATAACTTTATGTTTAGCGTTGGAAAAAAAAAATAACAAACCCTCCACACACTTTGCATACAAGAAGCAATGCAGGTTGCTTGGAATTCTGTCTGTGATGAGTCAAGAATCTCCCATTTTGTTTGAATGCTTTGTCATATTAAAGTGTAATCTGCCTTTTAAATAGATAAATACTAATACAAGGATATTGAATGCAATCTTCAGCAATGTTATATCAGTAAGGCGAAACATTGCTGTGGTTTTGTCATTGTGTGTATGCACAATCAAAACCCAAAGATGCGTTAATTGCCTGTTATTTACTTGAACAGTTTCTCAAACCGTGTAGTCAGCAGAGCAGGGCTGAATGTTCCATCGATTGAATGCAGTGCAGCAGCTCTTCACCAGAGTTGTCATGTTTGGCAGAGAAGCCGAGCGCGTATCCACTTGTAGCCAGAGGATGGACAATGCTGAAGTTTGTGTCTGCTTCTGGTGTCAGCATCATGGCAGACAAAAAAAAACACACTTGAAATCATGCTGAGGGGCTTTATTCAGCTGAATTCTAGTGGTTCCACACGATCTTTTCCAGGAGCCTTCTCCTAAACTGTACTGCAGTCTGCTACATGCCAGGGAAGAATCAGCCCAAAGTAGACACGAGCGTGCGGTTGAGTTGTCCTCCAGCAGCCACACTCACTGCCATCAGACACTCACTTCTCCTCCAGGGGTTTGACATGGCTGTACCTGCTGCTTGCATTTCCAAACTCTGCTTAGAGATCCTCTCCCTTTAGGGTTAAGTGTAGGTTTGCCAGAGGATCATACATTAGGCAGGTAGAGTTGGCATCTGTTGCCTTTTTGATTATTTTTAATAGTGCCTATGAGGGTCCTAATTAGAGTAAGTCTGCTTCATGTTTAGTAGTGCTGTCCACACACAGGCAGAGGAAGTTCAACCATTCAAGGATAAACTGCTTGAAATGCATGTTGATGGTAGTATTGTAATCTGTTCTTAAGTTTCCTTTAGCCATTTTTTTACAGTGATGGTATAAATGGTTAAATTTAAATGTTTAAAAATCAAAATGAACCTGGAGCTGTAGATAGGAAGCTGACTTAAGAAAAGTGAAAAGGAGAACAAGTTGTAGCTTTGTGGATCAGCTTTAACGGTAACGCTGTGTGTTTATGCAAAGGAGAAGTAGTAATGTTTGTGTTGGACTCCATTTTAATGTGATTTGTGGGATTTGGGGATTTCGTAACTCTCAGCATGGAACAGAATTTCTTGTAATGCTTATCGTGTGGTGTTAAAGAATATTTAGTCTCCGCAGATTACTTTTTTAACAGTGATGTTGCAGTCTAATTTATAGAACCATCTTGTACAGTAATCTCCTCTGTTACTGCTTACACGTTTGATATCTTTTACCTACCTCAGCACATTGCTATAGAGAGCAAGATACAAACTTTGGCTTCTTCTGTAATTCTGTATTTTAACTCCTGTTTAAGAAAGTTGATGCTGATAGTTGAAAAGAAGGAAAATGTAAGCCTGGTTGCTTTTTTAGAAGCAGCTTTCTAGAATATGTATATATACAGAAAAACCTCGTGTTCTTTAAAACTGCTCTGTTCTGAATATTGAAAACCTGTTAAACAGTTACATACAGCAGCTCTTTAATGCATGAGTAAGTTTTGAGATGAAAACAAATACTATAAATCTGTTCATGTTCTAATATATATATGCTAAGGACTTTTTGCCTTTTTAAAAAAAATGCATTTTTTTTTACTTCTTAAAAATAAATTGTGAAAAGCGAGACTGTTGCTGTTCTATATAAAGCTAAACAATGTCAGACTATTAGGATTAAGAAAAGCTTTTTTTCGGATGCTGCACTGAGTTGAACATATGTCTGTGTGCCATTGTTTTAAGTGATAGGATTTGCCTTGCTGTAAATCTCTTCTGCTCTATCCGTGTAATTTAATTCTTTATACATTGTTATTTTTTCCTCTTTCACAAGCTTCAAATCCAATATGTATAGATGTCACTGTTTAGATTTGGGTTTACTATGATTGTTGCTTTGAAATTACAAACATGGCTGGATTTTGTAACGTGAGTTGTAGTTTCTTGAGCAATTTTGGGATCTAAATACAGAGAAGATGCAGAGAATCTATCAAATTTCTAGTTTAATCTGAAGGATTTTTTCCTGGTATAAATCACAGCTTCATGTCTCTTTTCTCTTTATTTCTGGTATTGAACTGTGTGGGGTTTTTCTACAGATTTGGAAAGCACAAATGGTACAAGTGTGTTTTATCTGTAGAGTAAATTATTATACATCACCCTATAGAATAAATGGCTTTGTAGTACGACTTAATCAAAAGGGAAATACATGTTCATAATTATAAGTGTCTACATATTAACAATCTTAATTAAATTCACTCTAGTTACAGCTAACTCAGCACGGGAGTCTGCCTAGAAGTCATGAATGGTCTGGGATGCAAAAGAATCACCTCTTGCCTATTTCTGTGCTTCATTTTCATGAAACCAAACAAGTTGATAAAATTAGTTTTAAAATAGTGATCTATGATGTTAATAGGCATTTTGTCCTAGGATGGGACAAAAATAACTGATGTTTCTTGGTTAGTGTGCAGTGATGGCACTGATTGTATTCTGCAAAGAGGGGATGTTTATTTTAAGGTCCTTTTGGTGGAGGAGGTCAGTGAAAGTCTTCTTTTGAAAACTCATCTGTGGACACTTGAGATGGAAATACATAAGGGGGAGATGGAAATTCATAAAGGGGAGTATTATTTTGAACAAGAACCTATCAGTTTGTGTTTATACTGCAACGTGTACTAATGCTAATATTGAATCATTTTGATGACAACCAAATTTTCAGTGTTCTTGAACAAGATTCTGTGGTCTGCACTGTAGCCTATATGTGCTTAGAGCTGTGGATTTTATTGAGCATCCTTGATACCTAGTGAAACTTTATCTAATTTTTATTAAGAAGAAATCCTATCTTATAATGCTTTTAATTAGGCTATATGAGGAGGAGGTCAGAGGTGGAAGGAGGGAGATGGCATCACAGGAGGTCTAGAATATATGGTTGTGCTACGTGATGATACCTGGGTGGTTTTCCTAACTCTCAAACTACACTGCAAAGTTATTATATTGCCATGAGTTGTCTAGCTACCATCCTGTGATTTGGTGCTCAAGAAGCTGTTTACCTAAAGCCATCTGTTGAAAGATGATGGTAGAAATAAAGGTGTTAGTTGTATTATTCTGTAGTGGGTGACCCATCTCTGCCAAGTACACATGAACTGTAAGGTTTTTACACATGCAGCTGTAAAAGCAGTAACAGCATTTAATTTGTTTAATTGCCCTTTGAAAGTGAGTGCACGCAAATGACTGTAAATAACAAGAACACTATGAAAAAAAAGAGTATTTGCTGTATGCCACCACAACCTGTCCTTGGCATAGTTGGCTATGGACTGCTGGACAAAAAGCAGGATGAATTGAATTAAAAAAAAAGAAAAGTTTATCCAGTGCTACTTCAAAAGCCAAAATCATACTGTCCTGTGTGTTTTTGAGTGAAGGTCTGAGTACCGAAAGGAGTATCTTTGATGTCAGAACTGCAGGAGTTCATCATTGCAACTGTGAATGGGTCATCTGCTAAATCAGCTTTCAGTGGACACGTCCACAGAGAGCTACAGTCAAACTTGGACTGTGAGGAGGTTATATGGGTTGCCATCTAAAGCTATCTTCTGTTTTCTCTGCTGGGGTGGGTTTCCAAAAAGCAACTTGTCTTGTGGGCTCTGTCTGTATGTTGATTCTGAAAACCTTTCTAGCATGTTAATAAACATGTTAATAAGCAAACTTCTAGCTGGAGCTGCTATGAGTCTGTATTATTATGACTTTTATTGTTCATCATACCTTTGGAGATCAGTTTGGTTACATTTAAAATTCTGTTTCTCATTAAAGTAATGGGCAGAGTTATTAAATGAGAATAGGATAGAGTTTATTTGCTTTTAACTGTAGTCTTCTCTGTTCTCAGCTTTAGCCATAACTCTGGATCTATGTGAGGAAGAAAATTTTCAACTTGGAAAAGAATGTTATTAGTCATCAATATAAAATACTGAGAAAGGGAAATATTCCTTTTATTAGCTTGTAGGCATGGATTCAATCAAACAAATCATTCTTAGCTACCTTGTATGACATTGAACAGGCTTGTACAGGGGATGAACTTTTCTGCTGCTTCTTCTGTTTACAAGTTAATTTAAAAAAGGCTGTGTGCAGAGTAGCACCAGGCATACAGAGTGCCCGAGGCAGGGTGGGGAGGCTCTGCTGGTGTCTGTTTTTCCTAGTGCTTGCACATACTCCTTGGAACAAAGAACCACGTGGTGCTGAAGCAAAGGAAGAATAGTGGCGGGTGGAGGTGTGCAGATTACGTCATAGGAAGAAGAGAAATAGTGTCTGAAGCAACACAGCTGTAGGAAAGTGCAGTAGTGAGGGTGAGCAAATGTACCTGGTAGGCTCCTGGTTACCTTTATAAAAAGACAAGATTTCTTCCTGCTGTGGTCCTGTACCTGTACACTTTTCCTAGGTACCTGTGAGACAACAGTCTGTCAGCCTCTTCTGATTGAAAGCTGATAATCTCGTTAGGAAGAAGTGGTAAGATAGCAATGATTTAATAATGCTGTCAACATACTCCCAGGTTTACACATGCATAAAATTAAGCAGTAGCAAACTAAAAAAAGGTTGGGTACCATATCCTGTGCTAAATCCTGTGCTGTTCTGAGGTAGGACAGGCTATCATCTCTAGGCTGTCAACGTATGGATGTGGTGGGTGCGCAAGCTGGTAGCCCAGCAGCGCTGCCTTGCTGCCAGGAGCAGGAGAGTGGTTACCAGCCCATTGAGAGGATGTTCTGAACACAGTAAGATTGTTAAAGCAAAAGTAATTCCAAGTTACGAGCCTGGTATTTTGTTCTCCTAGATTGTTTCCAAACCAATATTGTGAAAATCCTCTGCCGAATTTGGGAGAGTTGTTGGTGATTGTAAGAGAAAACGAGGGAAAAAATAGAAACGTGTTGTAGCTTTATATAACATGCAGTAATCCATTTCTTTTTTGTTTGTGCATCTAAGCAAGACTAGTACTGAAAGAATAAAAAGAGTGGTCGTTTCTGTTCACTGATGGGTATGAAATTGTTGATAAATGTTTTCCAGTGACAAACATAATGGAATTTATGCAGAAATGAGAGGAACAGTTAAACCTACTCCAGGTCTGCATGCTTACTTTGTAGCTGATTTTTCTCGTTATGTCGGTATCCTGAGGGAGATTTGATTTCAAGGTTTTGGTTTAGATTTCGTTCTGGTTTTACTGTTTGAGTAATCTGTTCTCAAAACAACTTTTTTTTTAAATAGACAAGTGGTTACCTGTCCATGAGTACATGGGGAGAGCTGGAAGAACCTTGGCCTGGAAGCAGGAAATCACGAAGCTTCCATGTCCACTGGGGTGTTGTGGTAGCATTTCAAAAACTGAAATTACCAGAAGCAGCATTCATCAATTCAGTCATTTGTTTTGTGTCAGTGCTGAAGTAGCTGTGCTCTGTATTTAATCTTAAATCATCCTTGAAAGCCATAGATCAGAGATACCGAAATGAAACCTGATAGGGTAATTTGTCTGATGCTGTGAACAGGGGAAGTGGTTACTTCTCTGAATTATTTATTTCTTCTGATGTCTTTACATATTACAGCTAACGAATCAATTCTATTTTGAATGCAAACATTTTCAAGGCTGACTGAAAAAATCTAGATAAATAGTTTTAAAATAGGAAAAAGAAAAAAGGCACTGGAATCTTGAACTTCCGTTATGTTAGAAAGGAGTAAATGGATGGATGTACTCTTTCAGTGGGTGATTGAAGGCACAAAATTCCTCATATGGATCTTAGGTTGTGCCAGGAGAAAGTGGATTTGCTTTGGATAAAATTAGTATGCCATGGCAGAGGCCGTGAAGCCTGAGGCTTGTAATTTATCAGGCTGATTGGGCATCACTCAGTGGGACCTAGAGGAACCCAAACATTGAGTCAAGATATTCTTGAATTTTAGAATTGGGAGCAGAGTGCAAACCTTATATTTGCTTTTGTGACTAGTTGGACAAAGATCCTCCCTTTGAACACCCTAAGAAGCGGCTGAAATTTAACCTTGTGTGTTGCACATATATCTTTGACATCTGAGATGTTCTTGTTGGAACACAGCAATAAGATGTGGTAACTTCATTACAATTACTGCAGTTGAACATTGTCATCTGTTTTGTCTGCTCCATACCTGCCCCTGTGACACACAAAGTGCCACTGTACTTGCTGCTTGAGAAACCTTTGGCACTTTGTACTTGCTATCAAGGTGACTGAAATCTTGCATTTCTACTGCACTTTCAAAAAGAAGCTCAAAGCAGTTGAGCTCCTAACCGGTCTTATGTGTATTAACCTTTACTGCAGAGGAGCAAGATGAGATTATAGGGAGAATTTTCTTCTTTCTCACTTAGATTTTTGAAACCTAGGAATGTCTGAGTAGAGGAGATTTATGGAGCCTTGTGGGCAGTTTCTTTTTGGAACAGCCAGGAGCAAGCTCTGTTTGAAACGCTTGGCTGAGCCGAACTGAATCCAGACAGATTATTTCATGCATTTATGGTTTATTCTCTGAAGAAAGAGGTGCTATTAATGAGAATACAGATATTTGTATGGAAAAACGAGGGGTGGGAAGGGAATCTGGGATACTTTCATACTAATTTTCTCCTTTTGCTTCTACTGAAAAAATCAGGTATTCACAAAGCAAGAAGGAGCAATTTCGCCCTTGCAATCAGTTGCCCTGCTCAATGTGAGACTTGTGCCACGCGCATTTATAACGTGCTGCCCTGGGGCTGACACTTGTGTGGAGCAACCCGTGTGAATATCGTTTGGTTTTCTTGTCAGGAAAGACAGCTTTTGTGTGTTCTAACTGCACAGTCCATCAACGCTTTCAGTAACATCGTCTGTCTTCCTCTAGAACTGCTCTGGTCACCCTGCCAAGTGGTTTGAAGGTGCCACCAGTTAGTACACGTGTGCTATGAGGTGTTAGCAGGGCATGTCCCCTGGTGGCAATCTGCCTCGTGACTGATTGTGTTGCGCTTCTATTTCTGAAAGCTCAAGTACTTTATAGGGGTTACCATCAGTTGCTATCTTTAAACAGAAAATCCAGCTCGTCTTGGCAGTTCACTTGCTGACACACTGTTGGCAACAGAAATCAGAACAGGCTGACCTTGTTATTTTTAAAAAGGATTAGTAACTGACTCCTTTCTGAACAAAGCCTGACTTTTTTGGCTTAAACACTCTGATCTTAGGAAAAAGTGACCTCACAGGATTCACTTTAAACCTCAGAGACAGAGAAGAATGAAAATCAGTCTCCTGAAACATTTGTCAAGAAGCCAAATGAAAGATACGGAGGGGAGGAAATGGTGCATGTGTTGGACACATACACACATTCTCTATTAATAGCCAGTTTGGGTGCTTACAAATTAAATGAGGATTTTCAATTTAATGGCTGCTTCTTCCATATGTGCACCATCTCAGAGCTAGGAAAATATTGATTATATTTTTGATAATTTCCTAGAAGAATGCTGGGTCTTGAGATGCAATTAGGTGGTTTTATCATGGAGGACTTGCTGTGCTAAACCTTGTTTAATGCTTCCTGGCACAAACATTAAAAATGCTGAGAATTGTCCTGTGTGTCACTTAAAGGTTTTCTAAGCTTTATTTCTGTTGCAATACCTCATCTTGTTTTGCAACTCCTGTTTTTAATTAAACAATATGAACATAATGAGCTGGGGTGCAGAATATCTTTTTGTGTTGTAAAGCTTTTTTTTCTTTTTCCATGCTTGGAACAAATGACAGCAATTACGTTAGTATTGCGCGTTTCAGAATACTGTTTAGGTCTTGGGTGAAACTTGGATTCCTTTACATTTATAAGTGCCATCTTACAATATCTTTCTAATTGCTGGGCTTGAAGAAAGCTTATGTCCATATTCATCACATTATTCCTCCTCATGGTTAAGTGCTGTGTTTGTCACTCCATTGACAAAGAAACAGCCTGACTGGTGCAGAGTAAGGTGCAAGTCTGAAGCTTCATTTCCATAGAAGTTTTAACCCTCAATGTTTAGCTTTTGCCTCTGTTCTGCATGGCAAGGCAAAACCAAAATCTTAAATTGGCGTTTTATCTTAATCTTACGACAAAGCTTCATTGCAACAGTTCATCACTGTCATTCTTGATATGTCCATTTAAACCATAGGACTATTTCCCTCTTTATTTCCTGGGACTCAGAATTGACAGCTGTACATCAAATTTCATTCAAAGTCATCATGAGTTTCAAATATACCCATTAGCACCTGCTTCTCCCTAAAAAAGCCCCTTTCTAAACACTTGGTGTTTTGACTTTGTGTTTTTCCTTGTGTCGTAGGTCTTTAAATACTCTGCACCAGTTTTGCTGTCCAGCTCCATTGTACCATACCCAGCTAGCTGTCCCTGCCACACACTCAGAGTACAGGTAAGAGTAGATATGGTCCACCCACTATGTATTTTTGAAGAGACATTTAATGTTACAATTCGATATAAGAAAAGGAATAGCAGTTTGAGGTTTAAAATGAAAAAAAAAAAAAAGTATTAGAAAAACATATCAAGCATTTTTAACATCTCATAGGATAGTTCTATTCGCTCTCTCAAGCACTCGTGAATTATGCAGTAAAATGAGTTTTGTGTGCTTTGAGACACGTCCCCCAGACTCTGAAAGGTAGGAAGAAGCCAGTCGTAGGTTTAGTTCTCACATTGCAAACATATTGAGATGTTTGTATGATTTATGTAGGATATTGCTGTTGTTCTGAGCAACACTTTTGTTGACCTCTGAATATTTCATGACAGTTTGAGAGGGAAACCACGTGTTGTAGCACTAGGAAGGTTCCAGGCATGGACCTGGAGAAGGCTCTGCACTACTCTTGGATTTGGATGGAAATCAGGTGGTTTTAAACAGATACAGACCCTTGATGCCAAGCAGAGCCTGCCCTGAATATATCCAAAATATGTATTTTTCAGCTAATACTACTACATTTAACATAGATGTCTTTACTATGTGTTTTCTAAGTTCTTGATCAAATGTGGAGAGCAGCAATTACACGTTGTAGTACAATTCATTGCCAGTGCCAGTGTTTAGTAGTCATCTTACAGAAGCATCAAAGGACAGCTAATTGAAGGAATTAGAAATGTGAAAACTGTTCAGAAGTCATACATGTAATGAAAAAATATTTATTATTTTCTATTGGTGATTAATTTCTTGATAATTGCCAGCTCATGAATAATATTAATTGCAAAATATTGGAAATCTGGTGCTGAAAAATGAAATCACTTTGCACTGATAATAAGGAAAGACAAAACCAAACAATGAATCCTAAATCTGTAAATGCATAAGCATATCTCTGACTTGAATTTTTCATCTCTTAGTTGTCTCCAGCCCTGCATGTTTGGATTCATCCTGTTGTTTTACATTGCAGCATCTGTTTGTGTGTTTGATTTTTATTGCCATCAGAGCTCTTAGTTTTATTTGGTGGTAGCAAATCCATAGTTGAGTTGTAGGACAGCTTTCTATTCCTTCAGTGAGGAGCAGAGCTGGAACCCTATTAATAGCCTCATTCCTCCCTGGCTTTTTAATGAGGTTTTTATTTCCCCTTTCCCTTTAGTTTATAATGCTTTAATTTTAAGGACTTGTTAGAGATTTTCCTGTAAGAATGTGGATGATTCAAGTTGTTTCTTGAATGTTTCAGTATCTTGCTCCACATAGGTTATTTTTATGGGTAACATTTCTTCTGGAATTAAAGCCTTTCAGCAGCATAACTGTGCTTTAAAAAATCCTAAACTTCTCCAGCTTTTTTTTTGTTTTTCACTCTTTGTAAGAGTAAATAAATAAGGGCCCTAAGTGTGCCTGGATCTGTAAATATCCATCAGGTACAGTTTTTAGGCTGCTACTGCATAAAACACCACACAGTTTTGGATGATGCCCAGTCATATCCTGTAAGACCTTCAGCTCTTGTTTAAGGACTGGGTTGTATGAAGAAACTCATCACTGATCTTGTTTGCTCTCAGGGAAGTTTAAGTCTCAAACTCTAGCTGAACGTACTTATATAGCCATCACTCAGGGACAATTGATGGAGATGGGGGAATCTCCAACAATTCCTAATCTAGTAGTGCTGCCCATATTTACCTAACAGTAATGGAGCAATCGGCGAGTTGGTCACTGGATTCCAGGAAACTTAAAGTGTTCTACTTCTCACATGCCCTTTTTCCTGGCTAACCAGCCTAGGTCTCCCAGCATCACATGACCTGTGCTGACCTTTTTTAGTATTTGTGATTAGATAAAGGAGTTCAGGGATTGGAGATGGCCTTGTTGTCCTCTTGCCTCTTTTTCCCAGCCCAACACACAAGTTCCCCAGACCCAAACCTTCCTTCTGTCATCACTTGTGAAACCTCCTCTGGAGTATCTTTTTGAAAGACATCAATATGCTGGAGCAAGTCCAGGAAAGGGACACTAAGGTGTCTGGGGACCAGACATGGCAAATGAGGAGGGGTTGAGAGAATGGGGGCTTATTCAACCTGGAGAAGAGAATTGCCAGGGCTGGTTCTGTGTTCAGCTCCTTAATAAGAGACTGTAGAAAAGATACAGTCAGCTCCTTCTAGGAGAGGATAGGAAGAAGTTCTTCACTCTGAAGGTGGTGAGACACTGGCACAGCTTGCCCAGGATGCTCTGTCACTGAAGGAGTTCAAGAATAGGCTGGCTGGGGCTTTGAGCAATGTGGTCTAGTGGGAGGTGTCCCTTCCTATGACAGGGTTTTTGGAACAAGATGATCTGGAAGGTCCCCTCTAACCAAACAGTTCTATGAATCTGTGACAGGACAAGAGGCAACAAATGAGTCAGGAAAATTCCAGTTAGATAGAAGGTGGGGAGAGAGGCAAATTTCAGCATGAATATGGTTAATCACTGGAACAGAGGCCAGGAGAGGAGGTGGTATCATTGTCTTCAGCAATACTCAGTTCAGCCAGACATAGCCCTAAGCAACTTGATGTAGTCAGCCCTGCTTTGGCCTGTAGATACCTCCAGAAGTCCCATCTAACACCAGTTACCCTGAAGCAGATCTTTTTTCCTTCCCAAAAACCGAATGCAAGTTTGCTCTGTAGAATTCATTTTGAATGATAGCGATGTTGATGCCATCCTAGATAGTATCCTACACACAAACACGGTGGGATGTTAGAGCCAGACTCTTATAGTCTCCCTCACGTTAGGAATTGGTTTGATTTACCCATGAGTTAACTTTCTGAAGCTGTTGTGTCCAACCTGATTGTTGCAACTTGGCATCACTACATCTGGAATCTCTTAGTCGACTACAAATTATGCACGTGGTTGTGTAAACAACCTGTTCATGAGAATCCTGTTGCTGGGAATGCAAATCAGCTGCTAGAACACGAACAAGGCTGGGCTTTAAATTTCCACATACATTTAAGAGCATTAAATGCAGCTTTTAGTCTTCCCATTTATCAATTTATAAATAGAAATCATTAGAAACAAAACTAGCAAATGGATGCTTCAGTCAAAGTTCAGTTTTGGAGCTTCATTTAGAAAATACGCAGAGGGATTAATTTTATAGACCAGAATTAAAAATTAGATTTGCTCTGAAAGAAGCAATTAATGAATGCACTACAGTGAAATCTGGAGCATCTCTGATTTGCTGGATGTTTTATTCACACCAGCAGCTTTATTTCTAGTCAAGACAATCTTTGGCATCTGTTTTGAATTGTTAATAGGGAAATAATGCATTTTTAATAACTCAGCTCTTGCCATATTCCCTTGCTTGGTCATTTTACAGTGTTAAAAATAGAAATAATACAAGTTATCTTGCATTCCCCTATTATAAGAAAACTCTTAGGAAGCCTAAGCTTATAATATACTTCCAGCTAGTTACTTGTCTGTTCCAGTTAGCCCATATGCCTCTTGTGGTTGCTTTTTTTGATTTATTTTTGTTTGGGAATTAAAAAAAATAAAGATACCAGTAATGTCTGAGCTTAGCTTCTTTGAATCCCTTTCCCTTCCTGCCTCCTGACGTAGAGCCTTGAAAACAACGTGCTCTAGTTGGAAGCACCAGGAGGTGCTCTGAATTTGTTAATGAACCTCTGAATGCAGGTTTTATGTCTGGTGTGAAGGTAGAGGAGATGGTGGCACACCCTGGAAAGGCTTCCAAAAGGGTCTGGATCCACACAGGCCTGTACTTCAGTTGGTGAGCCTCTTGCTTGCCATGGCCTGCGCTGCGCTGTCTTGGTGGCCTTCCAGCAAAGCCCAGAGATAAAATAGAATTCAGAAAAGGAAAAGTGAATCATCTGTTTCTTGTTTGAAGAACAGCCTGGTTGTATCATTTTCTAGACACATCTCCTAAACAAACTTCAGTCAGTACTTCAGCCTCTCTGCGTAGCTTCTAGGTAGCTTATACTAATACCGTGCACCCAATTTTGTACACCTCATAGCTGTTGACTTGGAGCATATCACTTGAACATTGAACTTCCTCAGCTGTTCACACCACTCCTGAACGTGCAGGGTTCATTCATAGTCTGAGGACAGTTCACCAGTGTGCCCTTGGAGAAGGCTTCCTACTCTGGAATTGGAGGGAGGGAGTGTTTGGCTTTGTTTTGGTTTTAATGCCCTGTAGCACTGATGCTGCTGTAGCTGTTGGCTCTTCAGGCTTTGGTGTGGGGAGTGTTACAACAGAAGTGGCTGCAGGGGTGGTCACACATAGGAAGGCAGAACGCAGGTGAGTGCCCCTGCTTGGGAATACAAAGTCTTACTCATATCTGTATTTTTGGTATGGATATGTAATAAGCTGATACATGCAGCTACAACTGTGGACAGATTTGCTCACCACTAATATCTAAGCATCTTTTCATCTGATTTTGTTCATAACTATGATTTCCTTGTTCTGATTTGCATGAATTGTTGGCTGTCACTCATTCCTTTCTCCATCCACTTTACTTTCCCTCCTTCTAATACTACATTAGATGCCCTTATCATGTCCGAAGACCATTTTCAAAATTGTGAAGCTAGAGATTTTTCTTTTCTTTTCTCTTTTCTTTTTTTTTTTTTTTTTTTTCCCCAGTGATCCCTGTGAAAACAAAAAGATAATGCAAAGGATGTTATAGTACCAAAGAAATCCCATCATTTTCTTGAAGTCTCTACCTGCTTAATGTTTAATCAGCACCTCTGGGAGGTAAAATATTACTCTGAAAATACTGTACTTCTATGAAATTTTAATGTGAAGTCTTTGTCTCACCAGGTAATGTTGGCTTACATGCAACAAACCACTGTGTGGAAGATGATAGAAGGAATGATTGTGCTATTGCTTTTTCTCTGAGCCACTTGTAGGCATCGTAGCTGTTTTGTTACCATAACTGGTTAACACAGAAGCTCAGCATACACTGATGTCTATCTGATAGATGCTTCTCTACTGTATGGGAGTGGTTTGGCTTTTCCTAAGTTTTTTCAAGAGCACGGTGGGAATTCTTGCACACAAGGCACTGTCAGGGAAAACTGGGAAATTTTCACTTTGATACTTGAAAGTGAAAAATACCTATTTAGAGATAAATTTGGTTCTCTGCAGCTCTTTGTTTACTTTTTCCACTGTTTCCCAGGCTTAGGCACATAGCAATATCTCACGTGTCCCTCTCACAAGCATCTATAAGGATGTCCCATGCTGCACAGCAGACTCCTTGGTCCTGTGGTAGTTTCCCAGTCAACGATTAGTCACAAGCAAAGCTGTAGGTGCAGGAGCTGTACTTCAGAATCCTTTGTACTATTGATATGACTATTTATTGAAGTTTTCTACCAAGGAAAATGGTGAATAGCAATCTTATTTCTAACTGAATAGCAATTGCCTAGCTATATAATCTAGTGCACTTAAGCTCTGTCACTTCTCTTTAGAAGAGGCAGAGATTTAAAAGTCTGAAAACATTTTTTTGACTGGAGTGGAGGAGTGACAGCCTCATAGCTCCAACCAGCCAGCGTATTGTAGCAAGGATAGAATGTGCAGAGGAACAAAGCAAGACAGATCCAAACTCTGACCAAATCATACGCTATGTGCTAAGCCAGTATGAGGTTCAGATGATTACATAAGGCATCTGTGTTCGAACCCTATGGCAAAGGAAAGCTGGCATAATTATAGTAATATTTGTAATTTTCCACTTGATGCCTACATGCTCTAGCACTGCAGACATGGAGAATTGTTGTTGGTAGGCAGCAAGCTGTTTGCAAACAATCTGGTCTGGGCAGAATATCTTGAAACTTACTATTTGTTTTTGGGTTTTCTTCCTTCATTGTGTCCCTTTCCATCCTCCTCCTTTAGCTTGTTATTTAGTTTGAAGGAAACGACCACTCCTGGTTGTGTTACTGATAACGAAGTGACCTTGTCATGCTCCTGCTAAGCCAGCCCCCCTTCCTCCCCCCGCCATCCAGCACATTCTGGCATTACAGATGTAGGTATTCCAAACTGCTACTTGGTGCCTTCTGGTTTGTAGTACCATTCATGATGCTGGCAACTCTGCAGGGAAATGAAGATCTTGCTTCTATTTCAAAAGAAGGTGGGGGGAGAGGAGTAAAGCGCAAGATCCATTAATTGCCAATATTTCTATACGTAAATCACCAGCCAAAGGGGAATGCTTCTGTTCTGTGTTTTTGGTGGAATATGGGCAGTGAAAATACCTGTGGAAAGTTTCTTTTAAATATGCTAAAAGTAAAGGACCCATGGCCACGGTAGGCTGCGTGTGTATATGGCTGCTTAATGTAATTTTTCTTATGGGTAAACCAGAAACTGCCCCTTCAAAAGAGCTTTTGCCTCAGAATTTAATTCTTAAGTGTTTTGGCCTGGGCTCATTTGGTGGCTCATTGTGTTGAAAGTCCTGTCTCTGAGAATGCAATGGGTTAATCGGATGGTACTTGCAAACAAGTTACAGTCTGTGGATTTAAAAACAAAAGAAAAGAAAAAAAAAGAAAAAAAAAAAAACCACCAAAACTCAAGCTTAATTTTCCTAATGCTGTTCCCTATGATTCTGTTCCTTTGTCTCTTTTCTTTCTTGCCCCCCTCTTCCTTGGCAGGGAAGATAATGTTCTGCACCAGTTCTGCTGTCCACCTTCGGGGTCTAGTAGTCCATCTTCAAGATAACAGCGAAGCTCGGGGTCGCTAAGTGTGCAGGCAGTGCCACAACTGTCTAGTCCATCTCTCCTCTTACTGGTGTGTATGGGACTGACACTTGCATGGATGCCCTAGGATTCTGTTTCATGTCAAGTCTGAGTTATTCACAATGGCACAGTCGTAAACTTTTGCCATCGATGCTTGGTAATCTCCTCTCCATGTTTTTCTACAGCTCTCTTCCTTGTGTCCAGTATTTCAAGCACACACAAACTGTAAACAAATACATAAAATGCAGTTTATTTTGCACTAAAATAAACAGTACCATAAGTCTTTAAGCGTACTGTGAGTTTTGTTACTGTACGTACGTGGCTGTGTGATGTGAAGGGTACAAACTAATATGATTTCTTCTCCCTCAAAGGTTGAGGATTGTGGGGTGGGAGGGGAGATGTTTCTGACAGTCTGTATTTACTTCTCACAGGCCTAGAAGTTTGTTTCAAGGTTGTTTGTAAGATGTCATGTTGGTGCTTGCCCATTTCTATGTAAAGATTAACCAGTCTTTCTTTGCTTTTTGATTATTCTGAGGAACCAGCATAGTTCTGTTGTTTCAGCAGATCCTCTAGCTACGAGTCATTACACCGCTAAGCTGCTTTGAGAACTGTCTTCTAATTTTGTTTGCCTGTGTTTGTGAAGGTCTTGTATTAAGCATTAGCAAAAGTCCAAGATCATTACTCATGCATTTCTCTTACCTAACTGATGAAAATATTTTTCTCCAAGCTATGCACAAGTTTGAACTTGTGAATGAATGGCCCTGTAACTGCAACCAGATAAATGTGAAAGTGTCCATGGGTGTCTCAGGATAGACTCAAGTTACCATTGCCCAAAAGGCACTTTTTTGATTACATCTTTCCAGACACATCTTGTCGTTCTAAAATAACTGGAGGATTTCTACTGGTTGGATCTTCCAAACTTAAACAGAGCAAGCCGATAGAGCAGGAAATGGAATTTCTGTGAAGTGGCATTTATTAGCCCAGAGCTAGCAAGAAAGAAAAACTGACTGGGCAGGGTGGGGTGGGGAAGGCTCTTGAGTCTGTCATTGCTATCAGGAGTTAAAATATTACTCCAAACTCTGGAGCTCATGTAAAGGCAGTGATGTTTGGTGTAGGATGAAAAGATGATATCTCTCTGTAGCTATACATGGCTTTGAGGATAGGATAAAAGGAGGATCATCATCACAATCAAGAAGGGAAAAACTGCCACGGTAACATGAGGCTTGTACTCATCCTGCATAATCTTTTTTTTTTATGACCCTGAAGTAATCCCGGTAAAAAAAACCCCAATACAGGTTATTTGTTTTCCAGTTAGATTTGATCTGCTGTTTCTATCCTTCTGTTAAAGTTTTCGTGTGCTTGCCTTAGTGAAGTGTCTGAAGCCTACGGAAAAAATTGCTTGCAGGCTAATCTGCTTTGGTGATTTTGCAGATTTGTCTACGTCCTTTATTCTGACTGCAGACTGTAAACAGTATATGGCTGCTTCTGTCATTTGGTGTCAAATGTTCCTTAGTTTCCTGTTTTTCTTAGTCACTTGGTGCTACAATATACATCAAGTACTTTCCCACTGTAATATTTAAAAACTGTTTGCAGGAATTGTGTGGTAGATTACTGCAGTTTCTTATATCCCTGGAAGTGCTCTGATGTTTACTGGGCAGGGTAAACCATTTGAAATGTTTGAATGTTGCTCACAATTTGGGTCTTTTAAAGCTGTAATTAAGTGTTTCTGAGAGCTGCTTCCCAAAGATAGAAACAGTAGGAATTTCTCATATTTTGACTTGCTTATCTCACTCCCAAATGTGTAAATAGTAATTAACTCTCTCTGCTCAGTGTACTGAACAGAAGCACTGTAATTATACTCTTCCATAGGGTAGGAATTTGTCCAGTCTTTCCATAAGTATCTTTTATATATTTGTGTAAGGGAAAACAAAGAAGAAAAACTATTTAACCATGGAAATTAAACCCACCCACTTTAGGTGCCAGCCCTTCTGCCTTGAAGAGACAGCAGTTGATTATCCTGAGTGTGGCTGTAGTTAATGATGTGCCTCGGGAGAAAATGAAGTCAAGGGTCAGTGTTATTAGCTGTAACAGGATGCTATCATTGGCTGTTTTCTATCTGATAGTTTTCCAATTAAGGGAAAACAGTGTCATTATAAGTTGCTGGCATTTGAAACCATTTAAGTTGGTACCCATAGTATCATCAAATCATGGCTTTTATTCTTCATGGAGCAAATGGAGAAGATGACCTTCTCTGATGCAGTGAAAGTCAGAAATGCAGAATTTTCCTGTTTAAATAAATCATAGCTGGCTAAATAAAACATGATGCGAATCTGAGGATTTAGCACTAGAGCCTAGTAGGGGTTCTCTTTTAGTTAACCGGAGTTTAAAAGTAGATGACCTAAATCCTGCACATTATTATAAAACAGAGAAAGGTACCAGTGGAAGAATTTCCTTTTTCTCCTGACTCCTAGGTGAATTTGCAGTGGTTTTGTAAGAGCAGAGACCACTGTATTGTGTATTCTAGAATGGAAGGCAGAGTAGAAATGGCACTTTTCATACTTTTATAGAACAAATTTATTAATTCATGATATCAAAGGACTGAAGAAAAGCTGCTGCTTAGGGGGAATTCAGTTCAGGAATTTCTCCTTTGGCCCTTTAGGCACCTGCACCTATTGGGAGCAGGCTATTTGGGGTTTGTTGTGTTGTAGGGTGTGTGGTTGGTTTTTTTGGTTGGTTGGTTGTTTGAGTGGGATTTGTTTGTTAGTTTGTTTTTCCCCTGCAATGTAGAGATCTCCTTTGCGAACATATTCAGTTCTTACATTCTTTTGCCTAAAATGGGTGGGTGAGACTTCAGTTTTTGCAGAGCAACTACTGATTTGCTGTTATTTTGTGTACATATATTGTTTTCTCTCTAGCAGATTGTGGGGAGGCACTAGAAGGGCTCCAAGCACCGAGCCGACACTTTTGTGTTGAATCCTGTGGATTTTTGTACAACACTAGATGGAGAAACATAAACTGTTAAACTCTCATAAATGAGAGACTCATCTCCCGAAGTAGACTTGGAAATAACTTATATCTAGCTGAAGCAAAATGTATAACATGAGGAGAACTACTAATCCCTGGAAAGAAAAACATAGTAAGGTGTAGATCTTCAACATGACTGAAATCAAGTTTTTGAAATTTTCCTTTAGTCATTCCACCAGCTATGTCACTGAATCTGGATTGCCACAACTTCGAGCAACTCAAGATTGACAGTGGATTTGAATTATGTGTATAGTTTATGGCCCAAGCAGCTCGTTACTTCAGCACTGGCTGGCAGAATGCAACCCGCTGATCAGAACGAAGCAGTGTTGAAGGTGACTCGTAGGAGGTGGGGACTGGGCTGCTGGGTGCCTGACACCTCCTGACTCACAGGTTTGGAAGGGTGACATGCGTGTTGCATGACATCAGTTGGCTAAGTTGATTACTAAGTTGATTAGTTTGAAGTGGAGCACTGAGCCCTTTTTCACCTCAAATACTGAGATGGAGCAGGAAGTTCTCAGCAAATGCAAACCCAAAAATATCTACGAAAGCCTCTGTGAGAGTACTTAATACCTTGGTGTTGCTGCCAGGATTGTGAGCGATAGAATTTTTGGAGTTTTTTTACAGTGATTGACTAGTTCCTGAAATGGGGGCTAGAGGGAGCTCCAATGCAGTCTGTCTCAAAGCCTTCGCAGAGAGTCGATCCTTACAAATAGCACCGGTTTTATTACAGGAAGCTGTAGATGAAAACAAAGGAGAAAGCCATCTATATTTAGCATTTTTCCCTGCTGTTAACACTGGAGGAGGAGAAGTGTTTGATCATGTGGAATGATAAAACTGGGTATGTAAGCCAGTATGCCCTCCAGTCAGCGTTCTCTATATATTTTGTAATCATTATCATAAAGATATTGTTTGCTTCATAGTTTGGTCTGCTTCTGTCTTTCTCAAGTTGGAATGCAGAATATATTCCAGGGAGGGTGCACATAGGCCTTATACATCCTCCTGTCAGATGGTGGTGTGGAAAGGAGTAGAAGAAGACAAACATAGAGATACTTGTCTTAGGCTCCAGTAGGTTTTGGCAAGAAACTAATCCATAGGTGATATCTAGCAGGTTCTCAAATAACTAAATTGTGAAATAATTATTTTAAAAAGCATGAAACAATTTCAAAACTGGGAGATGGGTGTTTCTACTGTCAAAGCAGCAGAAAATTATAGGGTTTTTTCCTAAATTCTAGTTTTGTTTACTGAATTAATTATAAGAACTCAGTTAAGGGCCCCACACCTGTATGTGCAGGGTATTTGGCTTTAGGAACCTTTTCTCTCATGTACAGATTAATTTCACATTTTCTTTTCTCCTCACAAAGTGGTCACAGCAGATGCAGGGTACTGGCTGGGGAGCTGGTGAGGAAGGGCAGCTGGGCACCAAGCTTGAATCATCAGCATGAGTAAGAGCTGAATGTGACTCAGCTGAACCAGAAGTCTGACTTTTTTTTCCTCCGTTCCCCTCCTCTCCTGCCTGGTGTAGGACACTTTCCTTCCTTTCCAAAAGGAGGCCCTGGCACAGGACAGGATTGCCTGGATGTACCAGGTAGTGAACTCAGTGCTTGTAGGAGCCAGTTCCTAGCTTGGATCAGGGCTTCACTCGTTCTGATGGGCTGATAAAAATGGGTAAAGAGGAGGCAGGACTCAACCAAATCAATCCCCAAGGAGAAACAACATGTAATGAGGTCAGTGAGAGATTTTCCTGCCCATGTCTGGATTGAGTTTCAGCCTCTGCTCTCTGCTACTAGTTGACCTTTGAGTCACCTCAAACCCTTCAGTCCTGCTGCCATTCCATTTCCACCCTGTAACACAGAGATGATCAGCTGCTGACCCCTGAAAGGCTGTGGAGCCCTTCCTGGAGATGGGAGGGACTGACTCTGAGTTATTTTTGGTTTTCAGCGCAGAATGCTACAGTCTCAGAACGAAAGAGTAGCTATGCAGCTAACAGTGTTGGTTTTCTCAGTAAGTGTATTGCAAACATTTGGGTACGCATTGAAGACAACTTCTGTTTAATAAAGACGTTAATAATGGAAGGAGTTTTCAAAGATCTTGGTTACCCTGGCTTCCTCCTTCGTGTTCAGCATCTTTTTCTACAACTAGTGCTTTGCCTCGGTCATTTTTGTAAAATATGGCTGTTGCTGTTTTCTTTCTAAAAAAAATTGGGGGTGAGATTTCAGAAAATTGAACAATAATTAACTGTGTTTGCTGAACAAGCTGGGAAACTGAAATTTCAAATAACCAAAGACTATTTCTTCCTCCAGTTATGTTTACCTTCCATATTCAAGTGTAAATCTGTACATGGTATTTTTCATGAAAAATACATCCCTTTATAATTTCTAGTGTTTCAAGCAAGTGCTTTTGTTTTCATACCCATGAGAGTTATTTTTCATTATGTTATTTGTATGCTTTTTGGCCTTTAGTGATTTTTGGATGATGCAGTCATAGAAAAAAATGCATAAAACCAACCCAATTTGTCACCTGTTAATGTAATAATTTTTTCCTAAAAAAATTGTCATGTGTCTTTCACCTCTGAATTATTTTTTTTCCTAGCCAATCACCAGAGCATAGCACACCTGAAAATGAGATAGTATTGTAATATATCTTTCTCTCTTCCTCAATTAAATTCATCTTGATGGGGAATTCAGTTAATTCTAATTGATATTTTATGGCAAGATTTTGCCAGAGGCTGGTGTAGTACAAATAATTAATCTTGATCAGGAAATGTGACTTTAATAATTTTATTTTGTAATCGTACAAGCAGTATTGTTAATCAGGTGACACATTCTGCCACTGGGAAGAGTGGGCAGTGAGCCCACTGCTCCGCCTCTTAGATGGAGCAGATGTTTCTGCCAAACAAGTTTGTTTGTTGGTCACAAGGTGTCTGATTAAAGCCCTTCTGCTCAGCTCTGTCCTTTGTTCACGGGTGAACTCTCGGCTGCCCAGGGAAGCCACCAGATTGCTGGTGGTGCCTCTCGGGTTCAGCATGGAATTGAGGTGCTCTCCATATGGGTTCAGCTCTTCAGAAGCCCACAGAGATGTGTCTTATGCCTTATAATCAGGCTTTATTCTTGGAGGCTCTTTATAAAATGTTTTTCATTTTGATATTGGGAAGCTCAGTGAAAATTTATTTAATTTAGTGCTGCCAATAGATAAGGGATTCCAAGCAAGACATGAACAGTAGTAGTTCTTCCCACAAACTGCTTGGTTAGATGATTTAAATGCTTCATGGCAGGAAAACAGCCAGTGCTTTTTAAAATAAAACTGAAAACAACTGAGTTCTAGGCATTGTAAATCCATTTAACACTTTTCATCAAAGACTTAACAATGATTGAAGAGCCAACAAGAGAGGCAAAGGTTTAGGTAAGTGGAGCAGCAGGAAGCCTGTCACTTTATTGCAGATGAGGCTAAATGAATCCTGAGCTTTGCTTTCATGTTTCATTAGACACTTGTCTCATCCACAAAACTGAGTCCAGCTGGAGAGAGTGCGCAGTTAGCTTAGCCATGGATAGGAACACTTGGGGGACAGGTTTTATTCATCCCCATGTAAGATGCTTTATCTGTCAGAACTTGGAGTGGTAAAATATGTAGCTGTGGAGGTTAGAACCAACAATGAGATGGTGCCTGTGCTAGCCAGATGTGCAAGTTTCTGCCAGTTGTTTGTTTCATCTAATTCTCTGCTACTGAAAAGTTAAATGGTCTAGTAGTCTTTGGGTAATAAATACGAAACTGAAGAATGGCAAGATTAACTTACAGCTTATTCTTTTTAGGTACTTTGAAATTTTTCTTCTATGTTCTTTGTGTTTTGAGGGCTTTTCCAAAACAATTTTGCAGTATTGTGTGTGTATGTATATATACACATACACACACACACACACACACACACACATATATATACACACATATATTGCGGTTTCCCAAGTGTGATTGTTCTCTAAACATGTACAGCTGCATCCAGATGGCAGTCAGGACTTTGGCTTTTCTCAGAAACATCTGGAACTGCATCATCTGATTTCTTGGCTGACATTGGATCTGTACTGGTTCCTATGGGTACAAAACCACCCTGAACTGTTCTACTGTAAATAAGGTTTGGAACTTAGAATGAATATGGCAATAGTTTGTGAACTCTGAAGTTTTGTAAAGCATGTAGTCATCTCATTGTGCTTTCAACTGGCTCCTTTTGTTATTGAAAAGCCAGGGGAATGAATATTTTGATAAGTTCAATTTTTATACATATACTGTACTATATACATGTATGTGTACATATATATTTTACATCTCCTGCTTATACACTTTGGTATTCTGGAGTTTCTAAGTGTTGGACAGGAGCCCCTATGAGTTGAGCCTGTGCAGAACACCCAGCCTGTGCTCCTGTGACTGCCTTTGGTGAAAGCCAGTGAGCCTGGAGCCTACGGGATCCACTGGTACAGTCAGGGAACTGCCCAACTCCTAAGGCATGTTTCACAGCCAGCATCCCTCTGTGGATTTGCTCAGCACACTTGAGAAACATAAAATGCCAGTTAGCTGAAAGATCGTGTTTCCTTTCTCTCGGCTTGGTGGCTCTGTAGCTTCCCCATCCTGCCTCTGGCACAGCCGCTACTAACCCCTCTGGTGGTGGTTGTGCCACAGACGTGCGGACGCAGCTCTGGTTGTGCTTGTGTTCAGAGCTTGCTAGTTGTGTGTTGTCTAGCCAAGATTTGTAAGCCTTTTTTCCAGAAAACAATGGTGCTTTTGAGTCTACCCAACTCCATTTTCAATTCAGTAGGTTTGTAGCCTAAGGAAGGAGTAAAATTACTAAACAATTTACTCTGTGTGTAGTGATAAAAAGGTTGTTTCCCATATTTAAAAGAAGCATCACAACCTCTGACAGATCAATACAATGTGCTCCAATTTAAATCCTTGAATCTGCTTATATTAATATCTCTGCCAATTTTCCTTTTCTGAAGTGATGAAATGAATATAATAGATGCAGCTTTGCCAAGTGATGGGCAACCAGCACATTGATCGGAGGATTTTGAATCCACTTAACAGCTCATGTAATTCTCTTACATTTCCTGGCAAACAAAAGGGTCATGCCCATCGATCTATAGTATCTTATAATCTGCTGCTGCTTGTTAAATGCTAGGGAATTGAAGTAAAAATGTCATTGACGTGCAGAGAAATAATCATTGACTGCAAGCAAATGCACTGAAATCAGTTGAAGGCCATCTGAATTGTGAAGCTGTGATCCGGGTGCCTCAGGCAGCCACAGGAGTGAGTAGCTTTGTGGGGGTAGGTGCTAAATGAACCTCTGGCAGCTCAGGCTGTGGCTCAGGCTGCCTCCGGATCTGTGCAAGGGACCAGGGCTGTTCTCTGAGCCTTTGGTGGTTCCTCACATGAGCGTTTGCGGTGTGCAACCTCCGAGGAGGTGCCTGCAGCTCATGGTGGTACGTGGGGACTGCTCCAGCTGCAGGCTGCTCTCAGGGCACTCATCCTCAGCCAGCAAGTTCAGATCTGATGTGAAGGTGAGAAACAAACTCTTAGTTTACAAGCCAATACAAAAAACGGAGCACAGCCTGTCCCTGAACCACTCCTGTGGTGCAGCCGTGACCTGCTCCATGCCAACAGGCCTTTTAGGCTTTGAACTGTCTGCCATCACGATGCTTTGAAGTACACATGAAGGAGATATACCCAATAGAAATAGTCTGTCCCATTTTAAAAGATGAAGTCCTAAGTCTCTGCTCTTTAAGATACAACATAATGGGGCAAAGTTGGTGTGTTCACTTTCATATCCAACTTGACGTGGTGGGGTGTACTTTGCCCTTGCCCAGAGCTGCTGCCAGCTGCTTTAGAAGGACAGTAGTAATACTATCACCTGCAAAAGGACACATGATACTCAAATGTGTTTTAAAGCTTGCATCCGTTTGAGGTTGACTCAGCAGCCTTTGTTTTTTCTTATCTCTTAGTCAAGTGATCTTAAATGCCATGCAATGGCACTTGCAGAATTTACTGTGGTACCTGGGTGGATACTGGTGAAGGGTCCAGAGCACCAGTCTTATGAGGAGCAGCTGAGGGACCTGGGGGTGCTGAGCCTGGAGCAAAGGAGGCTCAGAGGAGACCTTCTGGCTCTCCACAGCTCCCTAACAGGAGGCTGGAGCCAGGTGGGGGGGTTATGATTTTGTGTAGGCTGTGGATGAGCAGTCACACAAAAGACAGCAGTTAGGCCACTTGGTTACTGTGAGTGCTTAATTCACAGTAATCAAGAAACCCAAGAAACCTTACACATACTGTTAAAGTGTTTTCAGATTTCTGACTCTCATAACTATTACAAACAAACAAGCAAACAAAAAAAAAAAAAAAAAAAAAAAAAAAAAAAAAAAGCAGCGGCAAAAAAAAAAAAAAAAAAAAAAAAAAAAAAAAAAGAGAGAAAGGCAGCTGCTGCTGGCCAGCAGCAGACACAAATGAGAACTTTTAATGGAGAGTAAGTTTGTCCAGATATATTGTTGAACAAGACTTTTCCAAACACTTCAGTTCTCAGATTACATTTGTGTGCTAGATCTTTGCCTCACAGAGGATTAAACATAGATGTGGAAACTTTAATGTCTTCAAATTAAACTATATACAATTGGCTGCTGCTACCAGTAACACACTTTCTCTTCCTTCCTTGGAAAACCTCAATTCCCATGTTGCATGTATGGGTTGGTTTTGTTTTCATGGTTCTAAATTTGAGCTGCAAATAGCAGTGAAGCTTGTTAATAGACATCTGATCTTCATGTAACTCTGGCAATAAGTGTAATTGAAATGATAGGCTGTACTTCTAACAAACCTAAAACCACATCACTGCAGTATTTTGACAAGAAATCAGTTCCTCTGGCAAGATATCACCTTGAAAAACAATGCTGATTAGATGTTCAGCGGATAATAAATTCCAAATCAGTTGTTGTCATGAGGATGGTTCCTTGCTAAAGAGCTTTTTATTTTAATTTGGTTTCTTCAGAGTTTAGAGCTGGGGGACTTGCATCTCCTTTGGAAAATGTGGTAGAATGCTGGGTTGCCCAAATACAATCATGCGTGATTGATGTGAATTCTGAAACGATCGTAAGACGTGGTGGTGAAGAGTCTTAAACATGTGGGCCGTTAACTTCTAGATGGTATTGGTGGAGTTAGTATAGCTGGTAGGAGATTTTTAAAATTAATTTTTCAAATAAGATCTTTCACTGTACAACGTTTTACTACCAAAGTGAAATTAGAGCATGTCTTGAAAAGGAAGCTTCTCCAAGTTCCCTCCGTGGTTACTCTCACAGATTGCTCTAGGAATGCAGGCCACAACTTTGAAAGCACAAACTGAGTTTTATTCAGTATAATACTGTTGAATAGAAATTCAGTGCTACTTTTGCACAATCTTCTCAAATTAGTAAAGCCAGCCAAGCTTGCTGGTCTGGCTGTTTCCTCATGGCTTTTAGGCTCATGTCAGGGTGTCTTTGTTGCCTATGTACTGCTTTTCTTTAAAATCCCTTTGAGGTGCTGTGATTATATTTTGATTTGGAAGCCATGTTATAAAAATGAGAATTTTGGCATGCTTCTGTGCTGGACCCCCCAAAATTCTGACAGAATCCCATGATGCAAAGGGAAGCCTCCTGAAGGAGGAAAAATGAAAGAAAGCTTATGCATACAGCACGCACAGAGCCCAACCCAAATTCAGCCCCATTACTAGTATGCCAAGTGGAAAAGCATGTTCAGAGTTTTCCTAAAGCTCTTCTTTTTCCTGTTTCTGGCTTTGAAGCAAACCTTTTGGTCACTATGACACTTGGTGTCATGAAGATACCCAACAAAAAACTCTTATCATCAGTTGGTTTTCTGGACAGTCTGTTGCCTGCTTAGATTTGTAATGATCTGTAACTGTTAGAGACCTGGGAGAACGAGCTGTGCTCTGAGGACCAGCAACACGGGCTCTCCAACCCAGAGCTGGGCAAAACCCCTGCACCCAGCAGAAATCTGTTCAGGAGTCGAAGTCATTCAAGCCCCAAGGGAGGAAAGCTTTTTGTTTCTAAGAGCAGCGTTAAACATGCATTTAAGTACTTTCTTGTCTAAATGGTTCATTAAAATATTTGGAGCGCAATGTATGAGAAGAGAAAAATGGAAGCAAGGATTTCAATGGTATTCTTTAAAGTTCCTAGCCCTGCCTTCTGAATGCCACCTTTCATAGGTGAACAGTGCCCGTTCTGTCAGTAAGGCTGTTAAACTGTGTGTCCAAAAGAAAGGCTTAATCTGAACTCTATTTTCAGATTTTGTTCCATTGACTAGTATCAACTGAGTGATGCTTTAGTTCTGCCCTACTTACCCACACAGTTCTGCAGAACCTCTGGAGCTGGGCTCTGCCTCTTTGAGATCTCTGGCACGGAGCTGCCCTGAAACAGGTTTTCTGAATGGAATCCACATGTGAATGTAGCTGCCAGAAGAGTGACAAGTTTTCTGAATTTTCGACATACCTGGTTTAAAATTGAGGTGTGATCCCCAGAGAACTGCAGGACAATGTGGTAATGAGCTGGTGGGACCAAACAGCCGTGGTGCATCAGAGCAAACCTCTCTTCAGGCCACTACCCGAGCTGACAGTGGTCCATAGCAGTGCCAAAGGGGTGTGGAGGAGTAAGGCAAACATGCTGATCTACAACCCTGCCTTCAGCTCTTGAAGACATCTTGATTCACTTGCATTGCAGTAATTAATGCAGGACACAGCTGCACGTCTGATAAATGATGATCCAGCCAGAAAAGACATTATGGGAAAGCTTCCAGCCATACATCCATCAGATGCCTCCTAATTTCTGGGAGGAGCCCAAGCTCATAATTTGTTTCTGGTGATATTCAAATTAGAATTTCCCACAGCTTATTTCTTCAGGGCCATTTGCTTGGGACATCAGGTGAAGGGCTGTGTGACAAAAGCACTGCTGCCCATTGGGTCCCTTGAGCTCAGGGCACTTCTGAAGGGTTTTGGGGAATGTGAGCTTCCTGATGACTTGGCAGATCTCTGGGCAAAACCAGGCTCCACTAAGGAGGGGCAGCTCAAGCTCAGATGATGTGCTGAGCAAGATTTAGAGGTGGGAGGCTAAAATTTACATGAATGTTACCTTGGTACTTTTTTTTTCCTGTTAAGTAACCTCACTGTATTGTGCGTGCTTTGGGAACATGGTCACTAGGCAGCTAATGAAAGCGGAGAGCAGGCTGAAGATGATACAGCTTTCTGCATGTTGTTGAACTGCAGCAGTATGAGGAAGGCAAGATACTGTGCAGTGCTTGGTTCTTTGCTGATTATGGCTTTTGCTTATGGTGGGTGTCAAGCTGGACATCCCAGACTCCTATCAGTGTTCCCAGAAGTGGCTTACAACAAGTTCATAGAGAATATGAAAGGGTGATTCTCTTTGATGACCAATATCATGGCTGGAATGTCATTTCCAGTTTTGGGTCTGTGGGAGGTTGCTGTTCTGGCTGAGTCCAATCCTTTTGTTTCCTTCTCTGTGCCTGTTACAATTAGCTGCTTTGGGCTTATACACCAAACAGAGTACTGAGAGTGGGATCCAAAGTGTTGGGTTTCAGACCATCCTCAAGCAGGGGTAAATATTTCCCTTGAATGAAGCTGCCCTTTGGCTTATGAAGAAATAATTTGGTCCTTTGTAACTGCACGTGTTGGGGTGTCACAGCATCAGACTGTGATGAGCAGGATTCCCTTCTGCCTGCTGCCAGTTTGTACACAGAAACCGTGACAAGAAGCGATTATTCACTGAGCAATATTTAGCACAGTGTCTTAAATATTTAATATTTTATTCCACATTCCTTTCCTCAGCATTAAAAAGATGCAATGCCCTGCTGCTCCTAGCATCAAAGGTTTGATAGAGCTCAGGACTGTCTTTTCCCGTCACCCACACACCTTGGAGTTGTCGCTTGCAGACATTGTCTTTGTACTGTGACGCTCCAAAGGAATTTCACTTCTTAGCCAAAAGATGATATATTTTAACAGTCTCTTTTTTTGGATCAAGCTGTGGGTTTGCTTCAACTACAATTATTTAATCTGCCACCACTGTGCCTTTTCACACCAGAAGAATATCTTGACTTTTCTCGAATGGGAGAATTTTCCTTGCTGCTTGCAAGGCAGCTGCTTATGACACGTAGCTACGTGCAGCCTCTGTCAGCAACAAGACAGGTAGTGCTGTGGGCTCGTCTATCCTCTGCTGAACAGATAATGAAGCACTTGCAGCCATCTGCGCTGATGGAAATGGACTGCTCCTGTCCCAGCTCAGCATTAATCAGTCGAACTGAGCCAGCAGGGCTGGAAGTTGCCCTCGAGTCCCTGGGAAGGGGAGGCAGCCACGCTCGGCTCTCACCAGCCTGGCCACAGCATAGGGAGAACCTCCGCAGAACTTGGCACTCCGTCAAGAGAATTCACAAATACTCTGTGAAGGGCTCATAGCCCTGGCACGCTGCTGGACTACTAGAATTACGGTGCTCTGTTTATCAGCAAGAGCATAGCTCCTCTGTGGTTCTGCGACTGGTGCCTCCTGCAGTCACATTGACATCTTAGAAATACCCATTTCTAAGAAGATGTCAATGAAGAAGAATGGTGACAATGACTCCCATTGTCACCATTCCATCCTAAGAGACAGAATAGTTTCAATTAAGGTCTCTGTTTGTAGGGCTGTCTTGCAGATCAATAATGCTCCTTGTCTATTATCAGGAGGAAAGCAAGATTTGGGATTGTCAGTTCTTCAGTGTTAATCCTCTGCCTTCTATGTCTGTGTGGTTTAAAAAACTCCATCTTCTGCACTTTGAAAAGTAATCTTCAATACGACTGACCAAAACCAGTTTCTTTCACCACAACAGAAACAAAACAAAACTTGTATCATCGCCCAAGGTATCAAGAAGCTAGTTGTGTGTCTCAAACCTGCCAAAGCCTTTTGGAATCTGATCTTTTCAATGCCCAGTTGCTAGGAGTCCTGCACCCTCAGGTGTGCTCACTATGCAGTGTGACTAACGGGCATTCTAGCCCGTGGCCTTGGTTTTGGCTTCAGTACAGAGCTCTCAACTAGAATTGCATTTACTCTTTTTGTGCCTAAAGCCTACTGAATAATATATCAGCTGTCTGAATCTGAGACCAATGGTTTCTTGGTAATATTTTTATTTTCTCTGGCACGACGCGCTGCAGAAGCGGGCTTTTATGATTTCTATGCTAGCTGATGGAAACATGCAAGCTATAAACAAGTTTGTAATTCAGGAGTTGTGTATATCCATATTTTGTACAATTCTTTTAGCCTTGAAAGAGGCTATTTCCCAGCAATTACACCCATTCCTCAAGTTTCACACTGACCATGTTAGTGCCAAATAATCCAACTGGGTGTAGCCTTGTGTGCCAAGGTTAGTTACAGTTCATACAAGGATTCCTCTGCTTTTTCTCTAAAATGCCAAGAATTTGCATGGCCAAGAGAGGTCATTCAGCTGACTCATCAGTGAAACTGGTGCAGATCTCCTCAGCTGTCTATCTAGAAGGACCTTGCAAACTCTACAGAAAAAAACCTCAAGATACAAAAGAAGCCAAGGGGTTGTTCAGAGCATCTCCCTGATCATGCAGTATGGTTCTGAAAGTTGGGTTTTTTCTCTTTAGTGGTGGTCAAAGTCTTAAGTCAATTTTCAGCTAATTCCATAGGCATAGTTCTACAGGGAATACTAGTTTGTTTTGGTTTTGTTTTAAAATTCTTTCATATATACTAAGTGGAAATTGTACACGTATAGCCAAGTCTGGTATAGTTTTAATAGTATTTTTTTTAATAGCTTTATCATTAAGTAGTGTATGGGTTTATTTCTGGACTTCAAATGTCCTGAGTCAGTGCCCATTAGGAATAAACAAATAAGATTATTAAACCGTCTTGCTTGCTGTCCCTAGAGCAGTGCAATGTTTTTCCTGTCCAGTTAATTTGTAAAAAAACAAAAACAAACCAAACAAACAAACCTTGTTTTGAACTAACCTGAAATAGATTTTTTTTTTTTTTTCAGAAACAGACGTTCTTGAAATTAGTTTGTGTAGAATGAGTTATTTTGTTTGCTGTAGCTTAATGATACTGTGTTCAGGATTTGGGTTATTTTTATGTTTCGAATTAACTTTCCGTCTTTGAGCACTGTTTGGAAAACAACCAAAAGATTTAAATGGGATTTTAGATGTAATGAAAGAAGGAGAGTGATTATGTGGTTATACTAAAATTACTCTGTAAATTCAATAAAAATTAACTAACTTTCTGTACCCCCAATCCATATCTTTCAATAGATTTTTCATTTTATTTCTCCTGTCTCTACTGGCTTTTTTTACTTGGCCACTAAACTTTCTTTTTCATGCTGTCAGTCTACTCCTGAGGTTTTCCACAACAGCAGGTTTAATATGTGGGTGGATGACCAGGCTAAAAGGCTTGGCTGCAGCTTCTTCTGGACATAGAACCCTCCTGAGGGCATGGCTTGGTTTCCATCCTGCTTCCCAGTAGTGATTTGTTTGTGGCACTCATCCAGGGACAGTTCTTCAACTCAGCTTCATGTAGCTTCCTCTGTGTTTGACCCTGTTTTCATACTTGATCTTCACAGAAGAAAACCAGTAATAAGCCTTTCTCCATAGAGCTGCTTCGATTCTGTATTGGACTGGAGGATGTAATTGTGTGTGGATGGGCCATGTTTGAGGACAGCCTCAGGATGGGTATTTTTGCTACAAGAACTGTGCTTTTTCCTATATATTAAAAATCTATGCATCTCATGACTGAAGCTGTGTGTCGTTGAGGAGCCTTCCTTAGGTTCTGTCTGCAGGAAGACAAGCAAGGTGTTTTTAATGAAGCTGTAATCCTGCTCCTCGTGATTGCATAAGGAGTCCTCGAGGTCACCATGTGTTCGGTGGCATTCGGCACCACCATCAGGGTTGGGGTGGGTGCTAATCAGTGCTGCCTTGTGTCTCATTATCATATCTTCTTTAGGCACAACATGTTGTCACTGCACTTAACCAGGGTCTGTTAAATATTTATTTATCATAAGAAGGGCCACAACTGTTAAGATCCCTTTATTTTAAAAACTGTGTTAAAAGCAAGGCAAAAAGTCATGCTTAGCGAGCAGGTTGGCAGTTCCATAGCACACTGTGTTAAGCAGTAAACTTAATTATAAGTAAATTAAGTTCCCCCTTTTCAACTGTTAAACTAACAACGAGCCACAAAGCCAACATATGTAAGCCACCCCCTCAAATTCATCACTATTCACCAGTCTTGAACTCTGGAAGCAAACAAATTTCAGGGTGGAATAAGCTCCTGAACACTGTTTTAAAGCTTTAGTGCTTTAGCTGAAGGCTATTTGGACAATATGGGTTGTTGCCGTTCCTGTACAGCTAATTCTTGCATCTGCTGTGTTGATGGCTTCCTCCCTTCACACAACCTGCTTTATTTTTTGTAAACATACTTAGTAATCATACGATTAAAGGTAAAGATTTGCCATTGATTTAGAAATACCCTCTGTAAATGTAATTAATGCCATTCTAATGCTAATTTTATGAACCTCCTTAGACCATACATATTTATGACTATATGAGCAAAGCTTGATCTGTGACAGTTTGCATAAGGGATATAAATGGGCATGTGCAAATCACCATTTAAAAATTTCTAACACGATGATGGAGTGTTCATTACGAGGCTTTGGCTAATGCTTCATTACAGCTTGTGGAAAAACTGGTTTTACGCTAAAAATCTGGCTCTGTATCATATATAAGTTTATAATAAACCTGAAGTGAAGCTCAGTGAGAGCAAATCTAATTACTAATACCATGCTACATGTTAAAATATTGCCGCTTAAACAGAAGGATAGTTGCAATCCCCTTGGTGTTTACAGTACCTTAGCTAAACTTTCTGCTGCAATAAATCTTCAGGACAACTCAGTAGTTGCCTTTTTGGGTAGAGAACACAACGGTACAGAACGTAAGGATGACTGGTCTGTTAGTGAATACATGAAGTCATCGGATGCCTGGTGGGAGAAAGACCAGGAAGAGGGAGGATGGAACTTCTTGAGGCTCTTGCAGAAGAATTTTGCCCATCTCTCTTTTCTGTGCGGCAGGGCTGATTTTGCTTAGTGGAAATACTGAGGATGAAAGCCATGGGGCCAGGAACATGGATTTGTAAGCTGCACAAGGAACTGCTGGAGAGAGTCCAGTGGAGGCTGTAAAGCTGCTGAGGGGCCTGGAGCATCTGTGCTGCGGAAAGGCTGAGAACCTTGGGGCTCTTCAGCCTGGAGAAGAGAAGACTCAGAGGGGTTCTGATCCATAGCTAAGGGGTGGGGGGGCAAGAGCCTGGGGCCAGACTCTTGTCAGTGGTGCCCAGCAACAGAACAAGGGGCAACAGGCACAAACTAGAACCCAGGAGGTTCCGTCTGAACAGGAAGTAAAAAATTCTTGGCTGTGAGGGTGCCCAGAGAGGTTGTGGAGTCTCCTTCTCTGGAGAGATTCCAAATCCACCTGGATGTGATCCTGGGCACCCTGCTGTGGGTGACCTGCTGGAGCAGGGGGGTTGGACGAGATGATCCCCAGAGGCCCCTTCCAACCCTCTACCATGCTGGGGTTCTGTGATCCCTCTGTGATCATGCATTGGTTTATATAAACTGCCCTTTTCTCGTGCTTCTCTGCCAGCAAGCTTTCTGATGAGGACACATCTTGCATCTTGAAGTTATGGACACACCTGAACTAAGAGGTCAAATTTTGTCTTCACAATTTGCTGGAAGGCAGCTTATGCTCTGAGACAAAGAACGTGTGTCAGTTGTTCATAGAACAAAGTATTGTCACATGTGTAACAAATGCCAAAGGGTAGAGTCCTTTTGGAATACTGAAAATTAATGTTTTTACTAGTTCAGAAAAATGTTTCTGTAATTCCACTTTAGTGTATAGGAAATGGCTGCTGGGGGTTTTGTGTGGGGTTGGTATTTTTTTTTTACATCCCTGTTTAATGGCATGCAAAGTATTACAAAATGTCAATAAAAAGGAAGAAAATATAAAGTTACTAAGTATTTGATATTTAAAGATGTAGTATTCGTGAATAGTTTTAATATTTTATAATTTTATTCTTTTGCTACCATCTCAGGACTTCATTGGAAACACGAAGCAGCGTCTCAGCTGATCCACTCAGGTACTGTAGCTATACGGGTGTTAATTTTAGCTTTGAGCTAATAGAAATTATCTCTGTTCTGTACCAGCTGTACATCACGTTACTTTATCTTACATGCTAGCAAAGGCATTGACCAAATAACGGGATTTGTCTGCTCCAGAGTGGATAGTTTGCTTTCTTCCAGGATTTCCAACCTGAAGTTCATTTCTAGGTTCAAATGCTGTATCTGTTCTCAGTGGAGGATGAAGGGGAGGAAGGGAGGGAGTGTTTGTGCACACACATGGGTAAACCATCCCTCACTCTGGTGTTTATAACCCTACACTATGCTGAAAAAATTTTTACCTTCCCTGGCACTTTTAGAGTGCTTTGAATGAACAATACTGGTTCTGTCAAAATGTCACTCATGTTTTCTGTTGCTCAGCATTTTGATAAAAGTACATGTATAAACTTCAGAGGGTAACTGTCCTATGAGTCATTGCAGTGACTGGGATTTTACTTTGATCACTCAATTCAGAAAAAAAAATGCTTAGTGGTGTTAACACTGCATATCAAATGGGCACCTCACACATTGTATTCTCATAGTTGCACATTAAAGAGCACATCAAAGTCGCAGCCTTCCTTTGATTAGCTTGGGGTAGAGTCCCTTCCTCTCAAATTGACAGTTGTTTTGGTAAAAGTCTTCTTTTGGAGATGTTATAATGGCAACTGCTCCGTTTAACCTTAGCCAAATTAAAGGCCGTCTCTATTATTAATCTTCCATTATTTCCAGTGTATGGTCTTCTGAAAGTAAAGTGTATGCCTTATTGTCATTTCCTGAAAACAACCCCCCAACACTCCCCCAGCGTTGTAATATTAGCCTTGTCTTCTGCTGAGCATAGTAACACTCGACAATGTTCAGTCATGACTGTGGTTTTGTTCCCATCTCCTGGATTGGCTGGAACACTGTTTCTTTGTGTGGTGGGACAATGCAGGAAACTGTGTCAACATCCCCCCACCCTGCTTTTCTGCAAACTTGTTTTAGCAAGAATGTGCTGTAGCTGGTTTGTGATTTACCATTCTGTAGGGTCAGGTTCCCAGAACCAGGTGTTGCTGCCATCTTCATTCCAGGCAAAATAAATCCTTCTGAAAATAGCAGATTTTATTACAATGTTTTTCCTTCCAGTGGATTTTTTTTCTAAGGGAGGATATCAATGAGAAAGACAGGGGAGAACTACACAGATGTAACAAGTAGCTGAATTTCATGGGAAAAGGAAAAGGGAATATTCTTAGAAACAGTTGAGTTGCACTGAATAGATGTTTTCTAGAAACTGCGGTGGTTGAATTGTTTTATGATGCTATGGGTTCATAAAAATACATTAATATTTCCTTATTTTAAACAGTTTTCAGTAAAATGAGATGATGTGATTTCATATCCACCAATATGGCCATGTCAACCATGAAGTTTAACACACCCAGCCCATTGCGTGTTAAGGTTACTGGTGGTGACTCTCATTAATATGTATTCAGTGGGTAATGACCTGCAGCAGAGAGATGAAGGCTGGTAAAGAATCCTTGATTGCACTTCTTTGTATTTCAAGCAATAGTTTTATAATAGCTCATATTTCACCTCCTTTTACAAAAAAAAAAAAAAAAAAAAAAGAAAGCTGTAAATTATCAGAGATTTTGAGACTTTCCTCTTTATCTTATTCACTTTTATAAGACCTCTGTGCTCAGACATTTCTTAAACTAATTCAAACAGATAATCTGGGGAATACTTGTAGGAATTTTTTTTACAGAACCGTCTTATAAAAAGTTATTTGGAAATAAATGCACTGGAATGCATTTTTCTTTGGAATTTTGAGAACTGGAGTGAAATAATACCTCAGTGTTAACAGATGATGTGAAAATGCTACGCTTTACAAATGAAATAATTTTTTGATGTTTAAATAGTCCAGAGTAAAACAATCGTAGAGGAGACATTAAAGAAGTTTCCAGATTACATTAGCTAAACCAGAGAATTTTTCCTAGGGTTAAATAATTACTGAAGAAACAGCATATAAAATGTAGATGATTTCAGTAGGTCAAAGAAGCCTGTTCCAGAGCAGTAATTAAGCAGAATTAAGGCTATTCTTTTTAAGTAAAATGAAAGATAGTGGAGCATTACTTACTGAATGCATTCTAATGAACCTGTTGAGCAAATTTGCCTTTGAACGACACATAAAATGGAATGTACCAATTAATAGGAACCCGTTCCAGTGTCCTGTCAAGCAAATTTTATTTTTTAGTCAGGCTATTTGCCTTGTGTTTTGCTCACTAAGATCCTTGTTCCCATCAACAAGGTAAGTTTGCCCT
Source organism: Merops nubicus (assembly GCF_000691845.1). Lineage (NCBI taxonomy): Eukaryota > Metazoa > Chordata > Aves > Coraciiformes > Meropidae > Merops > Merops nubicus. The sequence continues at coordinate 93,014 of NW_008600513.1, forward strand.
TGAAGAACCTCTCTTTTAGTTCTTGCTTGCTCTGGAATGTTGTAGTCCAGACTTCTGATTTTGTTAAATTTCAGTTGTATGTAGATTCCCCACCAGACAAACCCATTTGTTTCCCCTGGACTTATTTAGACTGTGCTTGAATTCTGTAGGTTCAATTGGGAAGTTACACAGTTGTGAGATCAGAGAAAAACCCAGTGCTGTGAAGAGTAAGGGCTAATGTGAAAAACTTGCTTATGTTCACTCTGAAGAGAAAAATCTGTACAAATTGGCATGATATGTATATATAGGTATGTATATTTTGTTTTGCACAACTTTGTCTGCACAGTATTTGTTCTGGATATTTAGAGTTGGACTCTGTCAGCTTTCAGCTAGTATCTGCAAATACTTTGCTTCCTAATACGTAAATCTTAATGTGGGCCTTCTGGAGTGTTGTGTTACCAGACTTGTTTCAAATTATCCAGAAATTTAAATAGTTAAGCTTTGCAGATATTCTTGGCATGTTTGTCATCTTCTGTAACGAATTGATCAAGTAGTGTTTGTATGACTTCAGAGAACAGACATGCAGAAAAAATACTCAGTATTGAGAGCAACAAATTTCTTACTATTTTGATGCATGAAATTTTGGCAGCTTAAAGGCTTAATAAGTAAAAATGAAGTATCAAATGATGATAAATATTCAGCTGTCAGGGATTGCATAAATCTGAGAGCAATTTGAGGCAAAATAACTGTTTTGAGTGACCCGAGCATTTCTAGACAGCAGAGCTTCCCTTTGAGTAAAGAAGGGAGGGGAAAAAAAGCTTGGTTTTATGTTCCTGGTCTGGGCATCTCTGCAGAGCGTGTCACCAGCATGCCTGGGTGTCACCATAGTGCAGCAGAACCCGAGAGCTCTGTATGAACGCAGCTCTTCCATTTCCCCTGACTGGGACGGGACAGTTGCTGTGAAGGAGTACCCAGAAATGAGTGAGAGGGCCAGGAAGAGAGATCTGCTTTGACAGGACCTTTAACATGAAAGTCTTCCTTGTTCCTTGTACGAGCAACCCAGGAAATGTTCCCACCAACTTGCATGTGTAGACTATTTGATTTCCAGTGTCAAGAAAGGGACCCAGTGTACAGGAACTTTGTGTGGTTGTGTGTCCTTAGAAGCCTCCCAGGAACTAGTTCAACATCTATTCGGTTGCAGAAAATCTTGGTTTGTACACCTTGTACGTATTCCTTGTGATCCCTGCTTTTTAATGTGGTGTGCACGGTGTTGTGGGACAGGGTAGGCACACATAGAGTGTGGTCCCACAATGTCCTTGAGCTTGACAATGTACAAGTTCTTAATGTGAAGTTTTTGTGTGTGGCCATTAAAGTATTTCACCCTGAGGCTGTGAAAGACTTCTGGAAAAAAGTTTTCTTGCTGCAGGTTTAAAGTCTCTGTACTCCTTGGATGTAGGCAGAGACACTGTTTTCCTGGGCAAGTGAAATATTTTTCAGAAATGTTCGTGGCATATCGCTATGAGAGTGTCACTAAGTAAATAGCATTCATTCAATGTATGTATTTTATGGAGGGTTAAGGATTATGTAAGTCAATTTTCTGATTTGAAATCAGTATAGCAGTAACTTTAGCAGGCACTGACTTCATGCTGGGGTTATTTCATACAATACTCTCCCTCTTCAGTGAATTGTTTTACTTTAGCTTCAGAGCTTCATGGATTGACAAGAAAACCATCCCTTTAAAAGGAAGTGTTGTACTGTATGATTTTCACTTTGCCTGTTTTTGAAACCCTTGTCAGAGGCTTCAGCACACTGCTGCCAGCGCTGCCTCTGCAGAGCAGAACTCAAAGTGGCTATAGAAATTTTCAGCTAACTGCTCATTTACAGTACCAGCGCTGAAGCTGCAGCACATCCAGAAATTCCTGCTCTTATTAGGCCTGGGAATTCTAAGTCAAAGGTTTTGGTAAATGCCTTTCTGAAAGAGCTAGTTTTATATCCAGGGTGAGCGTGAGATGAAGCTTAATTTTCTTTGTTGTTTTCCTCTGGAAGACAAGGAAAAATGAAGAACATGTTGAGAGCACGGTGCTTTTCATTTGCAAAAGTCCTAATTAGCATTTTCTCTGCATGCAGTGCAGTATAATCACTGTCGGTTGCTGTCAGAAAATTCATGGGTATATAGCTTCCACTTATGGAAAGTCCAGTGTTGAGAGGTAATTAAGGTGACAAATAGTGTGGTGGGTGCTGTTTTTTGTTGTGTGGGGGTTTTGGTGGTTGTTTTGTGTTCATTTTTTTGTTTGTTTGTTTGTTTTTGGTATGTGTGTGGGTTTTTTTTTCTGGAAGGAGTACAATGGAGAGAAATGTGAACAATCAAAGGATAAGTTTTCAGAAAAATTTCTAGATCAAGTCTTTGGATGTTGTGTCCTCAAATGTCTCAGCATGGCTTTCCCCTCCCCCTTCCTTGATCCTGAGAGTAGCTGTTCTTGCTTTTGGGGTGAGGCAGCCCTTGCCACTGCTGGTTTTTTTCCTTTCTTTTTTTCTTCTTTTATTAAAAGGAATCTCAAGAAATTCAGACAGGAATTTTCCAATGGGGAAAAACTCAAAAGGTGGTGTTTGTTTGTTTGTTTTTCCCTTCTCTCTGTTTGTGTTCTTGGCAATAAAGGGAAAACAGTTTCCATGTTATCCTGTTAGCAATGTGCTGTGGCCTTTGATGGACCAGCTCAGCCTAAGCCAGGAGACGGCACCAGGGAGATGGGGGACACTGGGTCTGGCCAGGAGGCCCTGGAGCTCAAGAGCCTTGCATTCAGTTCCTTTCTAAATTAAACTATCCCTGGAAGACAGGGGCTGATATTAAGGATGAAAAGCTGGGATGGAAGATTTTGATATGAAAATGTAAAGAGCATTAGCATGATGGCATCACTGTCTTGAACACTGCCAAGCTAATAAAGCCCAAGAGGATATGAGCTCAGGAAGAAAAATAGGCTTGAACTTCATTTAGCAGTGTTAGGGGACTTCCTTCTCAAAAGTAAGCAATAGTGTTTTCTGAGGAACCACTGCAATGGTACCAGCTCTGGTGCTGGTCTGAAAGAAATCACGGTGAGGCAATGCAGGTACCACATGCAATTGAAGAGAATCTGTAAAAGAAATTTTTTTCAAAGATCCACATCAAATGCACATCACATTTGTGCTTTTTCATGTGTTGCTTTACTCAAGATCTGTTCATTTCCACCACTCACCCTATACTGTACAATGTATTTCTAGGGAAATACCAGAAAAAGTGTGACATGAGCATTTTTGAATGTTGTCTAGGCATAATTTACCTATTCCTTTACTTTGCTAAAGAAACTGCCAATTCTTACTCAAATATATTTAAATTCCACTGCAAGTAAACTACACAAACCAGTTTTCTAAGAAGTTGCAAGGCACTTATGTAACTGAGCAGTGACAATGAGCAAAACCAGAAACCAAAAGGCTACCTAAATATAGCTTATTATCCAGGCACTTGGGGAACTAGATATGTCTGTGTGGAAAAGACCCTCAAGTTAAGCTTTAGGGGTTGGGTTTTCTTTTCATACTTTTTGAACAGTGCTAATTTTATTTAAAAAAAAGAAAAAAGGCAACCAAAACAACAACAACAAAAAACCCACTGTCCAAGAGCCAGAATCTTTGCTGTTAAGTATTTCTTCAGATTCTGATTTTGTTGTTGTCTCTGTTGAACACAAGGTCGTAAACCTTTTTGATACTATTGCAAGCTGTATCCTAAACGTTCACTATTAGTGGGGAAAAAAAGAAAAGAGAGCTACACAAATTGTAGTTTCTAGAAAAGTAACCTCAACAGCAAACTGGATATAAGAACTGGTCAATCTCTGCTAGGACACCTGTTGTTTAACAACAAAACCAAAACTTTTTAAAAAAAGGAGAGAAATGGTTGTTGAAGCTGCCTTTTGTGCCAGGAATGTTTCTTGCAGAATAGATCTGTGCTATTAATTCTTGCTCAGAGTAACCTGTGAGACTGGGGGAACCCCTTAAAAGGGAACGTGCACATTGGTATAGAGAGGAAAGAATAACAGAGTGGAACAAAAAGGTGGCAGAATTGGGCTACTGTTTTTCGTGAAAGATAGAAATTAAATTTGGACTCTTGTCTTTTCAGAATAAAAGCAATCTGCTTTTGTCATGTCTAGCCAGAGGTTTTAAATAGCAATTGCTGCTAATTTTGAAATTTCTTTTAAAGCAGCTCATCACTAATTGCTCTGCTGATGCCAGCGGCTCTGGGCTGGTGCTGAGGCTCAGAAGAGCTGGGAAGCTGCTGGTGCACCCCTGCTCCTGAGGCCCACCCCAAACCCCACCCCGAGCTCTGCCTCAGACCCCAAACCCGCCATCCCCACTCCCAAGCCCAGCCCTAAACCTCATCCCTGCTTCCGAGCCCAGACCCCAAACTCCACCCCCAAGCCCCGTGCTGAGCTTTGCCCCTGACCACAAACTCTATCCCCACTCCCACGCCCAGCCCTAAATCCCAAACTCTATCCCAAGCTCGGTCCCGGACCATAAACCTCCTCCCCACTCCTAAATTCTGTCCCCAGGCCCCAAATCCCAGGCCTGAATCCCAAACCCTGGCCCTGCTCCTGAGCCTGGCCCCAGACCCCAAACCCC
>NW_008600514.1:0-6827 GCF_000691845.1 Merops nubicus
GAGGCCCGGTTGCGCACAGAGCAGCTCCGCGAGAGCCGAGCGAGGCCACGGGCGAGCGTCGAGCTGGGGCGCTCGTCGGAGCGGCAGCGAAAAAGCTGCCCGGCAGCAGCGCCGGTGGTTTGTTCGTGTTGTGCAAGTCGCTGAAGCGTAGTGCGTGAGGTAAATGAAACAGCGACAAGTTCGAATTGTGCGGTTTAATTATTAAAATAGTGGCTGGGGGGGGAGAAAAAAGCCGCTTCTTGCATTCTTCTCGAGCCCTTGTGGGAACCAGAAAGTCGAAGGCAGCTTTAGCTTGGGTGGGGGCCGAAGCCGTTTGAATCACAGGGACTGATCTCTCCACTGCATCTCCGGAGACTGAACACAGCATATGGAGGAACGAGCCGGACTGAACCTGATCCTCATCCCAAAACCATTAGAAACGGTTTTTCCTCCTTTAGCTGAAAGGGCAGCAATATCCTGAAGTCTTTGTTGAACCCTGACCTGACAAGTGACCAAACCTGGGGGTTTTTTTAACTGGAACTGGATGTAGCCTATGACTTTTGAAACTATATTGAACTTGATCAAGAATGGTGTTAAAAAAATACTGGCTCCTCTTCTTCCAAATTTTGCTTTATCCCCCAGATTTCTAGGAACTGGAGGAGATGAGACATGAGCTTTAGCTGCTTGTTCAGAATCGCTTTATGGCCCTTTAAAGACTGAGAATCTCCCCTCTATATTTTTAGATGCATTTTTAATCAGACCTTCTGGTCTAAATGACTGTAAGATGTACCTAGAGCTACAAATGAAAGCAGTTCTTAGCAGCAATTTAGCTTCTGAGACCAGAGAAAATCAGGCCAACTTGTCCTGCTCTCAGCTGTTCAGTGCTATTTTCATCGCAACGTTTTCATCTGGTGGAGAATTTTAGCAGAGTTCAGATTTAGTCTAATGAGCTGTCAATTATTTTAAGCTTTGATTTTCTAATACCTTCATTTGGCCTTTTAGTTATTTTCTTCCCTGAGATCATCAATACTTGTGTTATTTTTGGCCAGCATTTTAAACTTCACCATTTCCTCAATAAGGTGAATTTATTATCTATTTGTTTATTTTTGCACCGACCCAGTGCCCAAGCCACACAGGGTATGTAATGCTGGGGCTCCACTGTGATGTAGGGTTAATGGAGATAAAAGCAGTCCAATCTGGTAAACATCAAGGCAAGTGAAAACAGATAATAACTAGAGCTGCTGGCTGGGAAATCCTGACTCTCAGGCAGCTGGCAGAGAAATTCAAGCGGAAGAAAAAGGATTTTTTCAAACGCCAGAGCTGGTCAGAGCTAGCTGAATCCACATTCACTTGGCAATCCAGACACGGTGCCAAGCTGAGGTGCACCAGCAAAACAAACAAATAGCTCTGGTGCCCTGAGGCAGAAAACACCTGGAACTAGGTAGATCCAGATCCAGTTAGAGTCCCTTTCTGACTGGGCAAATGCAGGTGTGACAGACTTACCTCCTACAGAACATATGTTGGGTTGCTTGGTTTGGTTTTTTCCCCCCTTCTTGTGATATGTATTTAAAGGTAACTCAAATTATGTTTGGTTTAAAACACTTTATGTTCCTTCCTTTCAAGTTTCTCTAGAAGAGACCTTTCCCACTATCTCAGGTTTGGTCTTCCCTGGGCTCAAGTGTCAGTGCTTTTGGACAGCTTTTTACAGATGGCTCTTTCTGGCTCTGGCTGTCTGTCACAAGCTGAGGTGGGACAGAAGAGAGAGAAGGGGAGTTAACCTGAAAAATCTCAGTTTGGGCCAAACATATATCCTAGCTATTCTGCTATAGTCTATAGGGTTGTTTCAGGAGAAACACAAGTCAGCCAGCTCCACATTACTCCATGTGATAAAAGAGATGCCAGAAAAACAGACAGTGGTGGAAAAATGGTCTCTTTACAGTTGTACAGTTTTGAGATTAGCCCTTTACAATTATTTTATTTTAATATTGTTATTTTGACCTCTGGCTCAAACAATTGAATTAGTGATTGCATTAACAAGCAATAATAATGCAGCCATATGCTTCACAGGATAAAGTAATGCCTTTTTTTTTTTTTTTGACAACTACACTTAAACTAAAGCTTTTCAAATTCCCTAACCTTGACTAGCCAAAAGATGTCAGATTTTTACACCTTAGCATTATCCCTATTCCTGTATCATTAAAATTTTTTAGGAAACATCATCCCTCCAATAGAGTTACAGTTTTGGTGAGGTTGAAAAGCCAACAATTTATTCTGAGGTGTTTTCCAGTTCTTCTCTTCTTTCACTCAAATGGTCATTCTGTGCATCTGAGATATGCCTGCTTGGCATTGTCCAGTGGATGTCCAAGCTCAGTCCAAGGGAGCCAGGTGCAAGAGGGACACCAGCAGAAGGTGAACATATGGGAAAGATGATGCCAAAAGTAGCGTGTCAGCAGTTCCTCAGAAACCAGTGGGGAAAATCCTTATCGAGAAATATTTCAGTCCTGGATTTGAGTGGGTGAGCAAATTTTCCTCCCAAGCAATTTTAAGATTAAAGGAATATTAAGAGGTAGATGAGCTAGTTACTTGAGGAGAAGTTCAGATAGCAACAGAGAAGAGAGATACAGGCAGGGAACTGCCTTTCCCCTCTCCAGAAACATGGCAATTTGGCTTTACAGAAAAGGCTTCAAGACCGCAGTTTAAATGAGGAGGAGGATGCATATGAGTCACTTTACTTGGATACTGGCCACCCATGACAAGAAAAAGGGTTTCCAGAGGCTGAATAGTTCAGCCCGTGGTGCTCATCCAGGGCACGGGGGCAGGAAGATGGGGTTTGGGATGCAGTCATGCTTATCAGCCTCAATCTGCTGCTTGCCACCCAGGCAGCCATTAGTGCCATCTTTGTGCCCCGTGCCCTCCCGCAGTGGCAGCAAGGCTGAATTTCCTTACAAAATTAGGCACGTGTTGGCAGCTGTTTTATTGCCTTGCAGTCAGATGATGTTGGCAAGGGCCTGCTCTGCTTGTGCCTGCAGCTGGCTGTGGAGAGGCTGCTGCATGGAAAGCCAGCCCAGAGCTGAGGGGATCAGGGGCTCTGCTCTTCCAGAAAGGGGAGGGAAACCTGTCGCTCAACAACTGCCTTCTGCACTGCAAGGCTGCTGCAGCTCAGTGTGCCCCGTGGCCAGCACCAAATACCAAAGCTTATGTCAGACAAGTCTCCTTTAGCTACAGTTTTACTGAGAATCCAAAAGATATCTAAGAAAACCAAAGCATCATCTTTTTCCACTATAACAACTATTGCAAAAATTTGTCTCTACCATGCTAGGGTCATTTATAATTCCATCAATTTATTTTTTAATTCCTTGCAAAGAAATTTCCTTTGCAACTTTATAACTCAATTAATTATCCATACCCCTGTTACCACTTTTTCTGAGAATGCTTCACTATTATGCTTGTCTCTCAAACACCTGGCACAGCCTCTATGTTAAAGGTACAGTGACCTTTGGAGGCCTTGCAAGCCAGCCTGTTTTGCTCCAGAGCTGTGCCTTTCCCAGCTTCTGAACTTCCTGGTTGGAAAACATCACTCTCTCCTTACATTGTCTTTGTGCTGAAAAAAGGAGTGTCTCTATCTCACAATGTCAGAATGACTGTTTTAGAGAAAAAGCAGTTGCCTCCCCCTTCTGATTACATCCTGGACTCCATAACATGCTCACCAGTTCTTCCATTTCATTTGTGATCATACAAAGTCAGTTGCTCAATGTGCAATATGGAAATCTAAAAAAGGAATGGATATTTGAGGTATAAAGCCTCATTCTTGGCAAGTACTTAGTATTTTGAAACAATGAGAGGAGCAGTCATGATAGTGTGCATGGTAAGCAGTGTCTGTTGTCACACTACAGCTCAGCAAAGTTTTTCAAGTGATGGGAGGTGTAATGTTACAACTTCTGCTGGGTGCTTCTGATTACACAGAAGGTCTAGTTTTCATGAGTTTTCACTTTTTATCTGGTGGATATGCCAACATATTGTATCAATATCCATAGTCCTTATCAGTAAATTCACAAAACAAACAGCATCACCTGAGTTGGAAGTGAGGCATGGCAGAAAGGCAGGAAGCTTTGCTGTTCACAAACACCATCACCTGCCCTTCACCCCGACTGCTGAGCCTGGCTTTAATTTGGCAGAAACAGGAATAAGGTTGTGCAGTGCTTGGTCAACCCGAGGTAGAACCTGTATCAGTCACATGCCGTGTCTGGTAACGTGGCATCTTCATACTCCAATCTCAATTCAGCAGTATGCCAAATATCACCACTGAGGTGCTGAGTACCTTCTGATCTTCAGAGCCAGAGGGCTGGGAGGGGTGGGGTAGTCCGTGATTAAATTAGTCCATTTCATCTATTTAGCGCTTCCTACTTCCTTAATTTTCCATTTTTCTGCCTCTTCTACTCACCCTGATTTTCACAAATACTAAACGCTAAGCATGGAGGCTGAATAGAAAATAAAAACTTAAGACCTATCATAACCAGAATTAGCAAAGTAAAGGCAAAAGAAACTTTCAGTTTTCATGGCTTGTCCAGCCCAGCTCCCTGGAAAATTTTCCCTGCCAGCCTCTTAGACATTTCAGTCTGATAGTTCTTTCTTCAAATCATGCCTGAAAATCATTCTTCCTTCTTCGGATCTTGACTGGCTTTCTCAGTGGAATGGCTGTGGCTCTGTGTGCAAATGGCATGACACAAAACCTAAGTGCTCCACCTGAATCTAGGAAAATGGTGGTCCTTAAGGAAATGGCAGGCCAGTTGTCTTCAGAATGCTTAGCTATACCTCTGCTAGCACTTAACCTTTGCCTCCCCAATCCCACAGTTACAATAGAGCTTGCTGATTTTGTTATTTCTTTAGAAGAAATCTTCTTAAAATAGCCTCGCCACAAGGGCATAATGAGGTGCGCAGCTGGGCAGAGCTTTCTGAGCAGCAGGAGGAAAAAGAAAGAACATATGTGGGACCAAAATGCTCAGAGCCTGCAAATGACTGATCTCTAGTGATTCAAATGGCTGAAGATTATGGGCACAGCTGTACCATTTAAAAAAAATAAGTAAATAAATAGAGAAAAACCAGGCAAAAACAGCAGAAAAAAAAAAAGGGGGGGGGTGGGGTAAGGGAATAATATATCATCTATTTAATCCATGCATCTTCTCTCTGTCTTCTTATTTTCCCATGGAGTGAAGAAACCACAAGTTATTCTGTAGAAGGAGAATAGAGGAAGCTTATTTCAAAATGGGTATCCTTAATCAAGGAACCTAGAGGGACTTGGAGCTCTTCTCCCGCCTCAACAACTGCAACAGAGCTACTGTGTTCATGCCTGGGAGCCTGCAGAACCCAGGCTTGCCAACACACCACTCAAAGAAGTTGATTTTTCTTGAAATGGCTGGATTAATGTTTTCACTTTAACTGCAGCAGCTTGTGCTAGTTATGGGTACATATTATAGATCAAACAAAATCAATTGCTCGATTCCAGAGACTCTACCCCAGGGAAAACATAGCAACAACATGATGTAACTCCACCTCTGAAATCCTCTTCCCAGTACTTTTTCAAAGACAATGACAATAAACCAAAGTATTCCTGTCCCTAAAACTTCTACACTTAGATATCCACTGTCAGTTTAGCATCACACTATCCACTCTACTTTAACATGGCACACCTTAAAGATCCCAAATATTCCTGTGATTCCTATCCAGAGCTGCCATGGCACTGAGCATACTAACTTAAAACCTGCTTCATCTCCAGTTCCAAAGACATACAAGACAGGAGTATTGCATATATGTGCAGGGGAGCAGTTTACTGTAGTCGTCCAATCATTCTGTCTTTTCTGTGTTTACTCTGAATGTAAATTAATTAAAAATATCACTAGTGCTTTCTCTATGTATTACACAGTAGCAAATTCACTGCCAACATTGTATAACCACCACAAAACAACTAAACATACATTTCCTCCAACCCCCAACTCATTTTATCACCATAAAAAAAAAGGTAGCGGGAGAAGGAAAGTCTGATCACGCCTTAACCCAAAATAACATTTTGCTTTGTAAGGTTAATTACATGTTCTGACATCAGAAACTGAAATTAGCAGGTGTTTTTCCCTTGGGTTGCCCAGAGACTGTAGAATGAATCATGCCTCTCTTGTGCTGCACCAGGGACCGCGGGGAATGAGGGATGGAAAGACCAGGAAATTTATTTTCCTGCTCAGATCTCTGTGGCTAGAGAGTCATATCCACTCTCTGGCTTTGTAGGCACGGTGATGTGGCTGGTTGTCATTGCTGTCATCCCACACGTGGCAGAAATTGCCATCATCTTCCAGTGGGTGCATTTACACAGCCACAAAGGCATATTCACCACTTTGCTTCGATCCTGGTGTGAATTCAAGGCACTAGAGTTTCTCAAAATGTCACTGAAACTTGCTTGAAGTAATTTGACTTGAGAACAGTGCTCAACATGGAGCATTCTCCTCAGAAAAAAAATGCGTCCAGACCTTTTAAACATTTAAATACACAGAAAACTCTCCCCAAGTAACTAAGATACCCTCCTCCCCCTTAGAGTTATTTAGCAACAGACACACTGAAGTTAGCCTAAGTCTTAAATCTTACAAGAGAAAGAGCACCTGGACACTTCTTTTGGTTGCCTTTTTCGTGTCCTTTTATACCTAAAGTTCTCCTGGTATTTCGTTTCCATGGTGGTTGCTTTTCAACCACTTCTCAGGGTCCTTTTCCCCTCACGCCTTTATGTTGTCTAAAAGTCCCCTTACCTGGTGCAGCAGCGCTGCTGAATGACCTTCGCCAAGCCGCGGCCCGCCTCCCTCCTTCCC
>NW_008600515.1:0-226 GCF_000691845.1 Merops nubicus
AGCCGCTCCGCCGCCGCCCGGCAGCACACCAGCAGCAGCACGGCCAACAGAGCGACCCGCCCGGCGGCTGCACGGACCTCCATTCTCCGCTTTCCTGAAGCGTATCGTCCAGACGATTTTATATCAATTTTTCGAGTAGCTGTCAGCACCTGAAAGTAATAAAGGTCTGAAATCCCCGTTGCCTCTCGGAGGACGGGCTGGATCGGGCGGTTCCGGCTCCCCTCTC
>NW_008600515.1:344-2756 GCF_000691845.1 Merops nubicus
CCGACACTGCGCGGGCGGGCGCCGAGGATGGGGAGGAGCCGACGGCGGAGCCGCTTCTCCGCCTTGGCCAAGAGTGACACCCTGAGTCTGAGCCCGGGAACGGCAGCATCCGACAGAAGAGAACAGCCCTAAAGGTCCTGCTACGCAGGTCCTTAAAATCGCCCTCACAGGCACGATGGAAAAATACAGATGTTGTCACTAGTGCGTCCCCGCTGCCATCTCCTCACCACCGCGAGAGAAACGGCAGGACAGGACGAACCCTTAAGCACTGGTCGTAGAAAGCAGGTTTATTTTCGGTAGCTGGGAGATCCCGAGTCAGTACCTTTCCCACTTTGAACAGCAATAACTGATGGACGAGGAAAGCCCAGAATCCCAGCCAACGCGAAAACTACAGCAATGGCACCAGTCCTACCAGATCCCATCTTTTTCGTTACTCGAGACCCAGTATTATCATATCAGTGCCACACAACCCAACCCAGAAGTCCTAGAAAGACACAGCTAAGGACCAGCCTGAAGCCGGGAGGGAAACTTTTTTTTTTTTCCTCCCACGTGCATATCACATGAGAGTTTGTATCTGATGGATGGCAGCAGAAGAGGATAACAACCACGAGGTTTGTTCATCTGAAGCAAATGGTTATGTCTCACCTTACACACCCACCACACACAAAGGCACCTGTACAAAGTCTCAGTATTTTGACAAGACCGATGGTTAGCACAAAAAAAATATCTATGTGCATCTTTACCAGGAACCTTACAGAATTATTCTCTCTGAACTTAAAAAGCAGACAAATTTATGTGACACGAAGTTTATTTGGTTTAAAATGCAATGATACAATGTATCAGCATCTTCAATAGGAGAATAATTAAGAATAGAACAATGTGATATTATTCATTAACTATATTCCTCGAGCCCTAAAAGCCTATTCAGTCCATGATGAACTATCAGTAACAGCAGAAATAAGGCAAACCGCTTCCAAGACAGCCTGTTTGCTAGACATGATTTAGGAACTGAGTAATGTGTTTGGCTGGAAAGTATAATAAGGATATAAAAAATGAAAGCGTTTATCATCTCGGTATCGTGGTTTAACCTCGGCTGACAACTCCACACCAGCAGCCGCTGCTCAGCCGGATCCCACCTCTCACCCTCCCCCCGTGTAATGGGACGAGAATTGGGAGAAAAAGACAAAAACCCGTGAGCTGACAGAACAGTTTAATAGAACAACACAAAGAGAGATGAAACATCAGTAATAACGATAAGACCAGTTAAATAATAAATAAAGCACGTGATAATAAACCACTTACCCGAAACACAGTTCTGGCAGCTCCAGCCAAACGCTGAAAACAAGCAGAGCTTACTCAGGCCAGCCCCTCCCTTTATAGAGACCGCATGACGTCACTACGGGAGCGAATATCCCATTGGCTGGTTCGCTGGTCTATCCCGGCTCAGGCCTCTCCCCACCCAGCTGCAGACGGCTGGGCAGATTAACCCTTTCCTGGCCGAACCCTGGACACTCAGATTCACTCGCATTCCGAAATTAGATACACAACAAAGTGACTGTGATGAATCGTACTTTCTTTTAAAACACTTTCTATCTATATTCTAGCACGTAAACTCTACTTCGACGTCGATGCCTATACACTAATCCACAACTATATCTGTATCAAAACCAAAAGCTAAGTCACAGTGTCCAGCTGAGAGAAAAAAAAAAACCGCAATGGGACATCAGAAGAATTTTTCAACATGTAATACGAATCAAGGAGGATTCGTTTGCTGAAGGCGATTTGCAAGTAACCCAGGACTTCAGATATCCTGGCTTTTGAGCTGCAAGGTTGCTCAATTCTACAAGCATTTGAGACCAAAAGAAGGGATGGCAATAAAATTCTGGGAACTGGTTACTCGGAAGCGCATGAGCAATTTCCAGGGGATATCAGAAGCAGATCTAGCTACTGAAATTTCTTGTGCAGTTGCACATGCGACAGAACCACCTAGCCTTAGAGCAAGCAAGATATGATGAATTCTGCCCAGGTGGCAAAGAACGTGACACAAAAAATAGACACAGGAGACTACGCATACATTCAAGAGGTGCCATTCACGAGCTGGTGGCAATCGTAAAAAGTGGTTCCTAGGTCTGTGAATCATGCACTTTAACATGCCTGGCTATTATACGTATCCTAAGAAGCACGTACACAAAAGAAGGTGAAAAAAAATTAACATACCTGAAAGGAAACTTCTGCGGTGTTCTCAGCAACGTGATCTGCGGTGGAGATGAGATCACCTGAAACCTCAGCAAGCGGCTGGGCCGGGAGGGTGTCGCAGCAGCTGCCGCCCGACGAGCGGAGCCGGCTCTGGCGCGACTCAGCGGTGAGCGAGGCCTCGAGCGAGTAGGAGCGCAGGAAGGCGCGGACGCCGTC
>NW_008600516.1:0-3962 GCF_000691845.1 Merops nubicus
TTCTATGATTCTATGATTCTATTTGTGTCTGTACAAGAAAGCCTATGTTTTAAAGGGGAAGTAAGACATATGACTCATCTACTATCACATTTCAGATTGTTCTTACTTCACTGCTTATTTAATATAGACACCACATACCTTTTCTGTTTTAAAGGTTGATATTTTCATGTGCACCAGAACATGACATTTATTAAACACCTACCAGATTTTTTTTTTTTTTTTAATATAGCAATGTTCATTGCCAAAACTATTTTCAAATATTTCCAGTTTTTATACTTTATGGAATACGATTTCCAATCCACCTTGTTACTACAAGCATCTATATTTTGGAACTACCACTTTGCACCATTTTGCAAAACCCAGCAGCCTCATTTCTTTTTGGCACACGAGTAATATTGCCTAGAAACACACTGGTTATGGTACCAGAGATAACATCTTCTGACTGTGGTTTCTGTTCACCTTTCTTCAAACCAAACTAGATCATAGTTATCTAGATTATTGGCCACCGCAGCATCTCTCCAATATCAGTAACCATACATATCAAATCAAACCTGACATATTCTAATAGAAACTCAACATTAAAAGTTCAACATTCTACACTTGCATATTGCAGCACACACGTGCATTCTCTTTCTTTTGACATTCTGCACAGTATCAGATGATGAGTATCAGATGATTATAAAATATATGCCTTCCTTCACGTTATTGTCATGGCACAGCTCAACCTGATAATTTTGCAGTCCTACAACCACAGCAAATGTATATATCACAGTCATTCTTTTTTGGCAGTATAGCACAAAGAAATTGATTGTTCTGTACGAGTGTGTTTTTGTTTGGTTTTTTTTTTTTTTTTTTTTCCCTGTTAATGTTAATATCATTGAAATATAGTGATTTGGAAATTATAACTAGGATTATTAATATTTTGCTATTTATAGCATCCTTGTCATGTGTTTACTTTGATAGTCTAACTTGTACAACTTTTCCCTGGTTTTGAGCTGGTTTTTGTTTTTTTATTCCAAACTTATATATTCATAGAAGTTCCTTGATAATTGTTTGGATTTTTTTAAGATATATTAGAAAACTCACTCTAAATGTTAACTGTCTTAATTATCTTTTTAATGATAAATAAACAGTGCTACCTCTTGCATGACAGAGGTGGCACTGATTTCAATGCAAATCCAATCAGCTTTTGTTTCCCTCTAGTAAAACAGAAATTAAAACAAACTGATGGAAAAAAAAAAAAATAGAGAATGTGATCCAGTGATCTGAACTGAGCTCAGGATTTCACATCCTTTGTCAGTTCTGCTGTCTGTCTTGTGTGAATGGCTTAGACTATCTTCCTCAGTTACCTCTGTAAAATAAGGGTAATTGTACAAAGCTTTGCACACATAACTTTTGTTTCGTATTTTGAGACATTGTATGACCAGGAGCAAATCATAGATTCCACATTTATTAGAGATATATTTCTTCATGACAGGGTCCACAGCTTCAGTTCTGTAGGAAAGGCTATAACCCATAAAATTCTATTCCCACAGTGATTTATATCTGGGTTTATCTTTGTTTCTGGGGAGTCATTTTCCTGAAATCAATACTAGGATTTGAACTTTAAATAATATTTTTCTCTTGGTGCTATCCTTTCATCTTCCCTAAACTTTCTGGAGATTAAAACAATATATACTGTTACCTTGAGATATCCCATAAAAGTAAGCTTTTCTCATTTTTAAATATGAAGTACTGTACAAATGTTGAGTAAGCAAAATTTAAAACCTTTATTGGACTTGTGAGATCAATATATTCTATTGCTCTGTATCTGTTCTTCTCTGTAATAGAGGAATTCTATCAAGACCATCATGGCATCCAGATTAACAATGAGTTGCACAGGAGTAACCAGCTTTGATGCCTTTCTTCATTTGAAATCTGTGCCTGAATAATTTCACAAAGAAAGAGATAGCAATAAACTTAGAAAAGGATAGAGCCTATAAGGTTGGAAGACACAGAACTGATACAAGCACAAAAGAGGATGCACTCTATAGATCAGGATTAATTAGTGCAAATGTTACCATCAACTGGTTGAAGAGGTAGGGCAGGGAAAGTTCAGTAAAATTGAGTTCCTAATAAAGTTTTGAGCTATTTAAACATGGGAAGTGAAATCATGAAGGTCAGGTATCTATTTTACCATTTGATTTTCTAGTGTTACATTTTGTCTGAATAATACGGTGATAACAAAATTAACTCAATAATATAAAAAAACTCAACCAACCTGTTTTTAATTTTTATTTACTCACTTGCAGAAGTTGCTTCCCTATGGAGAAAGTGATAATAGCAGAGAAATGAAAGACAGAAAATGAGAATTATTTCCTCAGGTTCTATCTACATTATGTAGTTTTGAAAAACTGCAAATTTTCCATGAGCATTTTTCAAATTATTAATTTCAAAGTGAGAGGATAGCTATAAACCACTCTGGAAAAGATACCTCATTTCTGCAAATCAGTAAATGGTATAAACATTATGTAACTTCTGTGTTCCTCTTACATATTTTCAGATGTGATGTCGTCCCAGGGGGTTAATAATTTAGACAGGAAAAGATTAGATTTATTCCAATAATCTTTTCCAAACTCATTTAAGTGTCACAGCTTATGGTTTAATTAATTATTCAACAACTTGATGAAAAAAAATAATACTTATTTCAGAGACTATACATCTACCTAGAAATAGGTTGTGTTGCTCTGTATTTTGTAAAGAAAGAAGGTTAACTTTGCAATCAATTTATTCTAGTTTTAAAAATAACGTATCTAGTTTAATACACAAGTAGAACATACTGAGAGGCTACAGCTGACATTCTATCAATTTTTTCTCCCTCAAATTGGAGTTTTATTGTAAAATTAATTACTTGCTCTCTACTGAGTGGCAAATTTAGAAATTAAATTCACAAAGTATGTTTACAATTTCTTTTGGACAAAAAAGAAACGCTTGAATATTTATAATGTCTTGATATGCTGTATTTAGAATGTAATCTAATGCTGATATTCAGTTTCCAAAAAGTCGTTGTTCATTTTTGTATTATTGAACATGAAAAAGGTGGGGTGATGAAAGATTGTAGTCTAGGCATTTGAATTCTGAAATTAAAACACTTGTTTACCTTTAGGGTGTTTCCGAGAGGACTGTTATATCCCTAATTGTCAGTAAACAGTGTATGAGAAATTTTGGGGACGTTACCTGCTAAACTTTAATAGTTCATACACATCTGCCTATACAAAACCTGCTGATAAGGCCATGTACAGAAGTTGAAGGACTTGCAGCTAGAATCCCAAAATGAAAGAACTAGTATGCAGTTTACATAATCCACTGGAAATTATCAAATGTAAAAATTGCATCTCTGATAAAATTACAAAGGTCTTTGCATGTAGTGAAGAAGTACAACAAAACAGATTTTAAAGAATAAAATTTTAATGAAACTTAGAGAGAGAAAAAATATTACATGAAATGAAAAGGTGTGATTTCATTGTGAACTCATTTTACTGAGTACTGAGTAAAGTTTCATTATGCGTGATTTTTTTTTTTTTTTTTTTTTTTTTTCCCTCCTAACTTCCTTTTAGGTTTTATCTTTATTTATTTTTTGCTGGCCAGAGTGTGAATTCAAAAACATGAAATAAGAGTTCTGATTTAGAATAAAAAATTCATAGATGTAAATGTTAAAAGAAGAAAATAAATAAGGAATAATTCATATAGATGGTATGTTTTATTTATTTAACAAAATCAGACAGTGAACGATACATCACTTCCATGCTCCATTTAATTGCACCAGCCCATAGAGCTGCATATTTCAATACCACAGTGCATCAGGAGTAAATCTCAAGAAGCACTTCTCTGCCACATGGAACCTTGCCACGTATTTCTTCTTTCAGCAAATGTTTTTCATGTTTGTCATGGCTTAAGGTTAGGGCTGCCTCCAGACCTGTAAC
>NW_008600517.1:0-1059 GCF_000691845.1 Merops nubicus
ACCACGCTGGGGCTCTGGGATTTTGTGATCTCCTTCCCCATGGACAGACAGGTGCTCTGGGAAAGCCGAGTGTGCTGGGAGCCCACGTTCCCTCTCATGTCCACGGGGTTTGTGCAGAGGGGAGGAGAGGAGTAAACGAGCCAGGACCCAACTAGACCACCCAGATCATCCCTGGAGGCAGCTCTAAGACACCTCCACCACCCCGTTCCTACCGGGAATCGCTTCCCACAGCTGCACAGGATGAGGAGCCACAACCCCCCTGCCCCAACCACGTTGGATCCTGTGCTTTCCAGGCCCCAGGTGTGTGTGGCTCTGGCTGCCCCGTGTGCTGAGGACTCCTCTCCCTGAGCTCTCTCCTCTCTCTGCAGACACCAGTGGGGAGAACATCGCCGAGTCCCTGGTGGCTGAAGGGCTGGCCTCGCGCCGGGAGGGCATCCGCGCCAACAAGTACGTAGGGGGCTCCATCCTGCCCTGCCCTCTGAGCCCGGGCTGTGCCCACCCTCTGCGGTCATTCCCCCTGGCACGGGTGCCCTGAGCCCCTCAGCTTTGCCCAGGCACTGACCCCCCTGCTGCAGGGCTCCGTGTGGTGCCCAGGCATGTGTCCCAGCACGCTGACCCCTGCTCTGCAGCTTTGGGGTGCTGAGGGGCTGTGCTGGGGGAGCTGTGATGCTGATGCCATGGGGCTGAGGCTTGGCCATGGCCCGTTGAGGTCCAGGCTGTGCCATGCTGTGCTGGGTGGCCCCGGGCACCCTCCCTCATGCCACTGTGCCCGTTGTCTGTGGCACTGCTCCGAGCGCGGGTGGGGCCCTGTCTCCATCCCTGTGCCTGCTGGAGACCTGCCCGTGTCACCTCCTGAAGCTGCTCCTGGCACACTTGGATGGTTTCCATCCAGTGTTTTCAGTGGCGTGGCTGTAAACAGGCATCTGGAGTAACAGAGCACGTGTTGCCACGGGCAGGGAGGGGACATTTCATACCAGGCTTGCTGGTGCTGAGTCACCCACCTGCTTGGGCTGGGAGAGACCTTTCAAACCCTGGAGTCCAACTGTCACCCCAGCACTG
>NW_008600518.1:0-8058 GCF_000691845.1 Merops nubicus
TCTCTGTCCCAACGGACTCTTCCCTTGGAGCTAGTCAGAAGGACTTCCTTGATTTTGTAAACGAAATTGTTTTGTACTTACAAATATTGATCGCGCTGCATTACGCATCCTTTCATGTAGCTATATTCGCTTGTCTAGACATTCAGTAATGGTAGTGAGAGTTTTCCCTGAACCATCAGGAATTCCTTTAGGTGGGCAGAGGCAGGAAGGTTTTGGGCCAACCAGAAAGGAGGAAAGAGTCTGGCTAAAGTGATGCCAAACATAGTGGCCATTTACTGTCCGGAGCAGAGTGGGCGGCAGCGTCACCCCCCTGCCCTGGTGAGAGGCGTTTGCTACCGAGCTCTTTAATGGAAAGGCATTTTCTGCTGGAGAGAACCTCTCCTCCTCAGCCGCCATCTCCCCTGCACCCGTCAGTCTTCACCTTGCCACTATTGCCCACCCCAATCTATCATCTTCCTCACAAAGCACCACAGCCCACCGCAAATGGCTGAGCCTGGAATTCTCTGAGGGCACCTCCAAGCTGAGGGACATCAGCCAGCACCGAGGAGTCCTCCCTGCCAGCCAGCACTGACCTTCTCCAGCCCGAAGGGAGACCTGGTTTTCTACAAAACCAGAATTACACATGCCGTGAGCCCAGCACGGTGATGAAAGGACAAGCCCAGACCCAACAGTGCACACGCTGTGGGTGAGGTGTCACCCCAGTTCACTGCTCTGGATTCACAGTGCCCCTAACACAAGGTCCTACGAGAAAACCAGCCTGAAAATGGGGCTTTGGGAAAGAGCCCAGCCTGGCCCCGAGGTGTCAGGAGGGTCCTCCTGTGCCTGGGGGAGCAGAGCCCAGCCTGGGCTGCAGTCAGTCCCACCAGTCGGCATGATCTGCTCTCCCCTCTGGTCTCTCTATAAAAGCCGAAATCAAAGAGCACCTATGAAACAGGTGAAAACAAAAGATGCACATTTTAAGATGGTTTTCCACATTGAAAGAGCTTGGACAAAAAATATTGATACTAAGAAGCAATTTACTTTGGGCTGTATTGCACCATTGATTTTGGGGCAGAACTCCCCATTAAAATCAATGATTCTGAAATGTTCAATGTGGTTCTGAAAAATCGATGGGGAGTTTTGCTTAAAAATCAATGATATAATATGGTGCTCTGTCAATAATTTTTCTGTATTCCCATTTCCGAATATTTGCAGTCGTTTTTGTGCTTCCTCCTCTGCAGTCGGTGCCCCTTTGTGCCTCTGCAAAGCTCAGCCATGCTGCCAGGGCCTTCCCTGGGCCCGATGGGGGGGTCCCAGCCCTCTCTGGGGGGTGAAAGGGGGCTGCAGAGCACCGGGGCTCCCCCCGGCCCCCCCCCAGTGGGGTCTGCTGCCTTTCATTGCAATGGGACCACACTGCAAGAGGCATGAACCTGAGACACATTCTGCTTACTTAAATTAAGCCAGGTCAAATTAAGGTGGCGTGCATTAAAC
The DNA here is from genome assembly GCF_000691845.1 of Merops nubicus. NCBI lineage: Eukaryota > Metazoa > Chordata > Aves > Coraciiformes > Meropidae > Merops > Merops nubicus. The sequence goes on from NW_008600518.1 coordinate 1,471, forward strand.
CCACTTTCCGTGGCACCTCCACACGCCGGGCTGAACATCCTCACTGCAAAAAGGGCCTCCTGGAGACACCCACAATGCACGGATGGAAATACAGTTGTTTAGGCTAATGATTGTTTACTTGCAATGACATCTAGTTTAAAGTAGCTGTGCCAGATAAACGCTGTGCGACAGCCAGGCAGGAGCTGCCAGTGCAGCTCCCCATGGGGAGCCAGCAGCCCAGACCTGCACAGAGCACGTTGGCCATCCACGTTCAGGCCAATAGAATAACTCGCATTTCTTTCATTTGCTGATTAAAAATGATTTCTCCTTACATGAAATTGGCAAAATGCCTCTTAATTAAAATATCTGGCACTAACCACAAGCCAACAGGCATCACTCAGGGTCCGAGGTGACCCTTCTCCCCCGGTGGGCTCCTTGCCAAGCTGGCTCCTGGCCACTGGACAACCCTCACCATGCATCTCCGTGACCTGCAAAGCAACCCACCTGCCTTAGCAGCATGCACCTGCTGTACAGCACAACGATATCAGAAATGATTAATTGCTGCACTTTGTTAACAACTAGTGCAGAGCTCTTCCTTCCCTGGGTAATCCCCTTTTTTCTGGTTTTGGGCAAAACCAATCCGTGTGCTGCAGCGCTGAGGGAAGGGCTCCCGCAGGGCTTGGCTGGGGCTGGTGCTGCCCCACAGCTCCCCATGGCCTCCCCCAACACACCAACAGGTCCTGATGGGCTCGGGGGGACTTGGTCCTTCCCATGGGGATGGGGGGCACAGCCTTTCCTTGTGTTCTGAGGGGGTCTGTGCCCAGCACAGCCCAACTCCGCGCTCCGGCCTTGTGCGCGACTACGACACAAGTTATACATGGTAATATCAAGAACAACTCATATGGCACCATATGGCATAAGACACCACCACCACTGCACAACTATGTCTGCAGAACAACAGTTGCTAGAGGTTGTACTCTGCTGTAGCAATGGTGATGAGTGCAGGACCGACACAGCAGCACGGAGAGCTGGAGCCCATGGCAACGCCGAGCATGGAGAGCTGGAGCCCCCGGGAACACCGAGCATGGAGAGCTGGAGCCCCTGGGAACACCTAGCACAGGGAGCAGGAGCCCCTGGGAATGCTGAGCATGGAGAGCTGGACCTCCTGGGAATGCTGAGCATGGAGAGCTGGAGCCCCCAGGAATGCTGAGCTCAGTTTGGCAGCTGGGGAGGACAACACCATGACACAGGGGAGCCCCGAGCCCCACCACAGCTGCCCCAGCCCTAAACAGCCTTTGGAAAAGCAAAAGCCAAAAAATGTGGGATAATTAAAATGGAGAAGAACGCCAGATAAAAGCTCCTTCTCCACCTGGGGGGCAGAGTGTGGTCCCAGCTTCAGGGTCCGGTGGAGCTGTTATGCCACAGTGGGCACCTGAGGATGCTCCAGGATGCTCAGGTTTGGTGTTGTACTTGAGATCTCCTTCCTCACCTCCTACGTCTGCTTGTAAGTAAATAGGCTGAGAAAAATTAAAATGTGCCATTTTAAAGTATGATTTTAAATAGGATTTTGCATCTTCTTTCTGTGTGTAGTCAGTCCTCAGCATCATACAGAACAGTATAAAAACGTTAAAATACTTGTAAGCTTACTTGGAATAAGAAGTCCAGTTATTGTACAGGCTCCTTTATCCTGAGACATAATGGCCAATGTTTGCAAACCATCAGTGAGCCTATGGTTTGCCCTCTCTACAAACAGCCTGGCCTTCAGCAGTACCGAGGAAGCCGTGTCTTCCTTTGGCTGCCTTGGATGGCTGTTGGTGACCCAGAAAAGGGGCCACTGATCATGGATTTAGAGATGGAAACGGGGAAATTTGGTAACTGTATTCCTCCTCCAATGCCATGCTCAATTCCCTTTAAAAAAACAGTTTAAAAAAATCCCAGTGCCTGGCTCCTGTTGCTGCCTGGCCAGTGGGTGCCCTGTCACTGTTAATTGGGGTAATGAAGGCTTTGACCACTCCTTATAACCCATTGCCACCACAGCGTGGACATTTTGGGTGGGACAGACTGAAACAGAGCGGATGCTGATGCAGCTCTGCTGAGGGAAGTAAGAGGCACCACCGTGGTGGGTCCCACCTGGCAGAGCTCACTGGACCGGCCACTGCACCCAGCTGGCTCCTCGCCCTCCAGCGCTGTGGGTGCAGCCTGTGGTGGGGCCATGCCCACAGGGAGAGGGGAATGGGGAGGGTACAAAGGGATGGGCTAGAGTCCTCGTGCTCCCTGTTTGGGGTACTGTCTTCCCAAGGGACCCCCAATCATCGGAGGGTGCAGAGGGCAGGCACAGAGCGAGGTGTGTACGCGCTGGGGTTTGGGGCTCTCCTCACCCAGCACGTCTCCAGAGAAACCAAATTCCATTTATCGTAGTGGCTTCCCTTTAAAATCAAAAGACCAACTAGTACCACACAATGAGCATGTTTCAGCCTGCCTAATTTGGGCTAGGATTTGGCCCAAATTGAATTAGAATGCTGAAGTATTCTGAGAGCAATATAAATGCCTAGCTAAGGTACCAGCTGTATTCTGACCTTCTTCTTCATGCAATTCTTTAAAAAATGTAAAATTCAGTAAATACGAAAATATGCAAGCAGTGGAAATCAGGATCCACCCTGAAGAACTTGCAGGTGGCGATGAACTGGAATTCTGAGTGGCATTCCAGTCAGCCATGGCAATATATGTATGCTGAGCTATCGATAGCAACATATACAAAAGAAGCAAAACCTTTTAAAATTAGCAGTTCTAGTCCTAAGCAGGAAAGAACAATAAAATTAAGAGATTTGGAGTGTTTAGTGGAATGCTGAAATATGAAAATACCTTAAAACATACTCAGTGGCATACCTATAAATGCAAAATATTTCCATTTTGCTGCTGCATGAATAGCATCCACCGAATTTGATAAATGCTTCTGCCCTGCTAAATGTGCTTAAACCCTTTGATGAGCAGTGACGAGCATGACTAAAAAGCATCTTTATATTATGGAAAATATTTTAGGGTGGGGTGTTTTGTTTTTTGTTTTTGTTTTTTGTTTAGAATTGTATCTGTAGAATGTTTAATTGGGTTTTGGGCACTTTTTAGACAATCATTTGGCACTTTGAGATTTCGGTTCTTAGGCACAATGCGACAAGGTCAGTTTGGCCAGTCCTTCACCGTGCATCCTGTAGAGCAGCTGGAACTCTGCAGGCAGCTGGTGGGACTCCTGCCACTTGGTTGTGAACTTTGTTCCCTTTTTGTCATAGTAGTGGTACGGGAGGTCCTCCCTCGTGTTGGGGTCGAACCCAAAGGGCCAGAATCCGTACAGGTGGATCTCCTCGCAGACGGCAGACGCGAGGGTGTACATGAGAATACCTGTGCTCAGCCGCTTCGGTGACAAGTGTTTGTTCTTCCAGTATCTGTGGAAAAAACAAAGGCAGGGTAGTCTGGGCTGGGAGTTATGCTGTGGGTTTGCTGTAACTCAGAAGAATGTCACCGCCTGATGACCATCAGTGCTGACCGCTGATAGGCTGGGTAAGGCTCAGGCTGCTCTGCAGGCCAGCTTGTAATGACTGGGTGTGCAATTCTGAAGGGGGTGCATGAAGAAGAGCTGGCTAACAGATCGAGGGAGGTTCTCCTCCCTCTTTACTCTGCCCTAGTGAGGCCACATCTGGAGTATTGTGCAGAGTTCTGGGCTCCCCGGTTCAAGAGAGACAAGGAACTACTGGAGAGGGTCCAGTGGGGGCTATGGAAATGCTCAGGGGACGGGAGCATCTGAAGGTCAGGGTGCTGCTGAGGTTGTTTTAACACAGTCCCAGCATGGTGGAGCTGGAAGGGACCTCTGGAGATCAACTCGGTGGCAGCTGGAAGGGACCTCTGGAGATCAACTTGTCCAACCTCTCTGCTCCAGCAGGGTCACGCAAAAGCGGGGTGCCCAGGATGGCATCCTGGTGGGTTTGGAAACTCTCCAGAGAAGGAGACTCCACAACCTCTCTGGGCAGCTGCTCCAGGGCTCTGGCACCCTTCACGTAATGAAGTTTTTCCACATACATCTGTAAAGACATACCTGAAGCAATTCCTGAAGCATTTGCTCTAAACCCAAGCGGTACCGCGTTCTGCCTTGCTAGATGGTACTGACCAGGTCAGGCTGAGTAACTAGAGCTATACAGAGAGAGAAGTATTTTTAAATACACACCTGTTGACATGCTGCATTATATTTCCTGGCCAAGCCAACTGGACCTTGAGTTGCCCTCTGTGCTCCACAAAGAAGTCAACCAGTGTTCTCGTGACGGTTGCTGACGTGTGGAAGAAAAAAGCAGGGATCCAAAGAATGGCCCCATCGAGCTTTTTCAAACTTAAAAAGAAGTTGTTGCGATCCTGAATGGTCAAAAGATTGTTGTAATACTTCTCCAGGATGCTGGGGTTGAAAGTTGTAAGGTTGGTTTTCCTCCCAACATCTTTTTGGAAAGCCTCAGTTGGAGCAAAATTGCACCGGAAAACGAAATCAGATTTATCTATTTCCTGGCCACACTGACTGCCGGTCAGGATCCCGCTGTTCCCAACCACGGCACAGACGTTGTAGTGCTTGTTGAGGATGGGTGACACGTCAGGAAGCAGAGACCTGAAGTTATTGCTGATAGAGAAAACATACTTATGGCTGGAATAATCGTAATGCATCAGCTGTCCAATCCGAACACTGCTCTTGGTCAAAGAAAAATTCTTTATCACGTCAACGTGCTGAAGGATTTCTTGCCTAAAATAAAACAGAAAAAGGAAAGAAAACATGGAGTTATATTTCTGCTTTTTCTGCAGTGGAGGGATTTTCTTTTCAGCTAGATTTACATTTTTCTTTTTTTTTTCAATGTAGTAAAGTAGTTTCCTGAGCAATGGGGTGCAATGGCTTTTAAATTAATATAAATAAGTCGGAATTGCAGAGCTGACTCCTCATCTCGGCTTTACGGGGCGGTCCTGCCTGTCGCCAGCTAAGAATGTGTCTGTGTCTCTTGGAAAAGTGTCAGGATTAAAATACTGGATGGAGTGGGAGGTGTGTAGCCAGCAGCCCAGCCCTGCAGGGTCCCCGTGCCAAGCGGCGGTGCCCGGCGTGGCTCTGCCCTGGCTGGGACACAGGCCTGGCAGGTGGGATTTCTGCTGGACTGCAGATCTTCAGTAACGTTGGGCACCACGTTTGCCACAAGGTAAGGGCAGCAAACCCGAGCTCTCCAGGATATTTGGTTGAATTAACAGGAGCTGATTTTTAAATATTTTTTTTTTTGTGTTCTCATTAAGAAGCTTTGAATCACAAAAGCTCTCCATCTCCATCTCCATTTATGTAAGTATAATTCCTTCATCATGCCTTATTTGGGCAAGCATACCAGCTTTTTATAAGGTTTATTAGGGATATTTAAAAACTAAACAAAACCAACCCTGCCCAGGAATTTCCCTAGCAAGGCATAAAATTAGAAAACCAATAGCACTTTATTTGCTCATGTTTATGGAAAACAAACAACCTTTCTTCCAGCTCACATCCTGCAATGTCTAAGCATTAATGGAGTCCCACTGGGTGCCCTAATTATGGGTTATGGCTAACGGACAAGTGCAAAGGCAGATCCCGAGGCATTAGCTAAAAATCATCAGAGGGGTGGCACTGAGACAGACTTTGGAAGGATGAGCTGGTGGTGCCAGCAATGAGGCAATACTGCAGGGTGGCTCCTGTCACATCAGCACGAGAGGTGCTGGGGAAAGGACAGGGTGGGCAAAGAGTCATCTCTTCGCTCTGCTCCATGGCTTCTGAGAGCAGAGGGCAGCGCTTGTCAGCACTGGAAGGGTGTTGCTGGCCCTGATGTGCTGGAGACTGACCACAAGGGAGGAGAGAAGCCTGAGCCCTGCCTGCCAACACTGAGGGGCTACCAGGCTGCAGACCTGAGGGGCCTGAGTTCCTGCTTCTCCAGTGGGATATGTGAGCCAAGTCACAAAGTGGTCTCTAGTAAAAGAAGAAATGGCCACAAGTTGTGCCAGGGGAGGTTTAGGTTGGACATGAGGAACAATTTGTTCCCCACAAGGGTTGTCCAGGCCTGGCCCAGGCTAGCCTGGGCAGTGGTGGAGTTCCCATCCCTGGAGGGGTTTCCAAGCTGTGGAGATGTGGTGCTGAGGGACATCGGTCAGTGGGGACCTGGAAGTGCTGGGGGACTTGATGATCTTAAAGGTCTTTTATTCTGTGATTCTCTAAAACAGTGGGTATGTGTCAGAGCAGAATTACAGTCCAAGACAGTAGTAGCATCCTTAATTGCTAAACGTTTTTATTTCCTTTTATAGACATTTAAAATAGATATTTGTAAATATATACATAAAGTGTATATATTTACTTTTATATATATATGTATCAGTGAAGCAAATAATTAAAAGAGACTGGCCAGACACCAATAGCTTCACATCACAGTGAATCACATTTTACTATCCACTAAATAGGGAGCAGCTCTGAGGAAGCTGAAGAACAGGGAAACCCGCTGCCACACAGCAGGAAGGCCGGTGCCCCCTGCAGACAGGAGGCAGAGGCGATGCACAAGGGCAGTGTCCCAGGTGGAGCCGGCTCGT
>NW_008600518.1:8150-8714 GCF_000691845.1 Merops nubicus
GCTCAGAGCTGCCGCTCGCTGGGAAGTTGAGCTGGGTGTGTGCTGGCCTCCATGAGCACAGCACTTCATGGCTGTTGCAGTCTGGTTTGTCTCAAGTTTTAACACCCCAGACATTTGTCTTGAGGTAATGACAATTTTATTTGCACCCCCTGAAACTGGGTCACATACTATTTGGTAAAATGATGCATGCTTCAGTTCCTGCTCTGAATGATCAGAGGTAGCTGTAACCATCTGGGGACATGCTCTGATTCAGCCTTTGTCTCTCACCACTGGCAAATTACTCAGAGCTCAGAGTGTGTAGCAGTCCCTGTCGGTATTTTCTGAAATCCTGGGGGAGGGAAGGGCAGAGCCTCAAGGGGGTGAGCGGGGGGTGCGTGGGCTCACCTCTGCTGGGCAAAGGCCGTCCGGTTGAAGGCCCACTTGGAGGGCTTCTCCTGCAGCTCCTGGCTCAGGGAGTTCGTGATGGGGACAAACGACGGGTCCAGGAACTTCAGCGCGAACTGGGACCTGGGAAGGAGCGCGCAGACCCACGCGGACACACGCAGACAGACACACACAGAGACC
>NW_008600519.1:0-573 GCF_000691845.1 Merops nubicus
TTGGGGATGCTCTCTCTCATCTTCCAATCTAGAAACAGGAGAAAGGACCTGCAGTGACCAGTTGGAGAAATGCTGTTTTGGTAAGGTAGTTTTGCCGTGAGGGCCAGGGCTGAGCAACCAGTACTAGTGCCTTTATCGTGTGTGAAATGTTCCTTCTGTGGGATGGGAGTGGGTAGGTGTAGACAGGTGTGTGCTTTGGACTGTATGAAACAGTTACAGGTTTATTAGCATGTTTCATGCCTGTGTATACAGTGGAGATGCAGCACTCCTCTTTGCTTTTTTTTTTTAATTTTTTTTTTTTTTCCTGGAAAACCCTTTCAAATAGGCTATTTGGGATATTGCCAGGCTTGAAATATTCCTGGTGAACAATAGATTAGTGAATGAAGGCTATGAGTAAAAGTCTTTTGTCCTACAGCCAAGGACATTGCTCAGACAGGAAAACTACTTTTCAAGGGTAGAGTCATTCATATGCACTGATGGGTAATTGTTTGATAGATCTTTGGAAATGAGAAGATGGGAATGTTTACAATGTTTTCCTAAGTTTTGTACCTCCAAGCAGAGTCCCCTTCCACA
>NW_008600520.1:0-232 GCF_000691845.1 Merops nubicus
GGCCGGCCGGACGGCATGAGAGCACGAGAGCTGCCCGAGCCGCTGGCCCCCGCCCGAGGGCTGCGTCCTGCCCACCATGAACAGCAAGGCCAAAGGTATCGAGCGCCGTCGATTTGGGGATCTCCAGATGTTTGATTCCCGGGGTGAGGTGGCCGGGCTTGCTGGCATGGGGGGGCTTTTCTTTGAGGGGGTGGCTTCCCCAGGAAGGAGAGTTCTTCTGCCCCAGGGGCAG
>NW_008600520.1:373-1477 GCF_000691845.1 Merops nubicus
CGAGGCAGTAGAGGGGCCCCCAACCCCATGGCGGCATGGCTTTCCTTGGCAAATTGGTTTTGTCCCCCTTGTGCCCCCCACATCTTGTCTGTAATGACGACAAAGAGCCTGGCTCTGCATTGAGCATCCCTGGCACCGTGGCCCCAGGGGATGTGGGCAGAATGGGGGGGTCCTGGGGCTGCACAGGGACCCTGTTGCCTGAGCAGGATGTGGAGGGGAAGCTACTGGTACCCTGCAGAGCATCCTGGAGATGAAGAGGTGAAGGTGACATGTGGGACCTTCGCAAGGTTATGGCAACTCCAGCAGGATCTTGCCAGAGCCCTGTCTTCTGCTCAGCACCCCTGAGCGGGGTCACAGTCCACTCAGGAGCAGGATCTGGTGCACCTGGCCAAACTGCGGGCCTGTCTAGCAGGACATGGAGGTGCTCCTCCAAAGCCATGGGGAATCTGGGCCGGGTTCTCGGTTGCTGCCTTGGGTGGTGGGGGACCCACTTCACTGGGACTGTGGTGGTCCTGGGCTGCTTCTCAGGAGCTGGCCTAAAAACCAGGCACTGCAAACCCCTCAGCCTCAGCATAGCCACCTCCCTGGCTCCCAGTTCAGGGCTCACACCCCTCTCTGCAGGCTGGGAGCCCCTGGGATGGGTGGTGTGGTGGGGGCCGCCCCGTGCCCTGCCCTTCCTAGGGGATATTCCACGGGGTAAATAACCACTTCCTCCAATTCTTTGCACTCGCAGCTCCTTCCCTTTCCTGCCGCCCGCCCGCTCAGCCCAAGGAGCCACAGCCCCTGTGGCCGTCAGGGCGGCCACTGAAAGCCCCAAGCCCTCAGCCAGCACCCCACCTACAGCACCCAAAGTGCCAGGCCCTGCTCTGGCCAGGACTGGGACCCTACAGCTGGGAGTTTCGCTCCCGGAGGAGTCCCTGGGAGCTGGGATTCTATTCGCTAACTCATCCGGCTCTCCAAAAACCCCCGATGGCCTGGCAGGGGGGCGGGCAGGGGGGTCCTGCCTGCCCGGAGGGGAAGCAGAGCATGCAGGAAGCCAGGGGAGAGGTGTCCCAAGCTCCCTGTGACCAGGGCGGCATCGTGGCAGTGCCCAGGGGAGGGTTG
>NW_008600521.1:0-8403 GCF_000691845.1 Merops nubicus
CACCCCCATTCCCCTCGTGACATAAAACATGGGGATACAGGACGGGAAAGGCCCTGGTGTCCCCAAATGCTTTTGCAGACAATCTGTGTCATACACTCCCTTTGTTACTCCAGCCAAGATCCCTCTGAAAACCAGTTTGGCTTCTTGCCCCCCCTCCCATGCCAAAGGTGGCTCTGCAGCCCGGCTGCCTGGGAGGGAGCCCGAGGGCACAGCCCTCGCCTCCCCCGGCTCCGGGCAGCACCTGGAAGAACTGCCCAGTGCACTTTCTGCTTAGCATGAGAGCGGGCAAGAGGCAGAGCTGCCTGGCGGCACAGCAGCACGCCAGCGCTTCTGCCTTCAGAGGAAACGGCATAATGGGAAAGGCAGAGGAGCAAGACATTAGCACTAGACCAAAGCCTTGGCCCTGGTGGGGTTTTTAGCCCAGCTTGGACAAAGCACTTATCAGACCTTAAGAAAAGGCTGAGCAGAAATGCAGAAAGATTTCAGGTTTACCCTCTGCCATAACTGTGAGCCCCTGCAATCACCTGACCTGTTCAGGGTGATGTGAGGGCATTTCTGAACCCTACCCCTAACACTAACCCTAGCCAGAAATCTAACTCTACCCTTAACTTAGCTCTAAGCTTAGCTCTAACCTAGCGCAGAGCAGGGAAGTCACAAAGGCACAGGGGTGCTGCCTGCCAAGCTGATTGCATCCAGTCGCTGCTTGGGACTTCTGGAGCAGGCTGAGCAGTGCCAGTCACAGGAAAAAAATGCAGGTTCCCCAAATCAGCACCATCTTGCTCTACTTCCTCAGGGGCTCCGAGCAGCCTGAGTTGAGTGCTGCCAGTCCGGTGCAGACCATGTGTGCTGCTGCCAGCAGGAGTTACCTGCTGGAGCGCCCGGCTGCCCCCAGCCCAGCCGGTGTCCCGTGCCCTTGGCAGCAGAGTGGGGCTCTGCTGGGAACAAATGCAGGAACAAGACAGACAGGCACAAAGCAGCAGGCCTCCAGCCCCCAAGCCGGGTGGCTGTGTGTTAGCAAGATCCCTCTGGCCCTGAGCTTTCATCTCTTCAGCCTACACAAAAGGTGCCACCAAAATGTCTGTAAAAGCAGGAGAAACATGGGAGCCGGCCCTGAGGCAAGCTTCCCTTCATCTCCTGCCTCCAACTGACAGCCAGCAATGACCTGCCACTCAACAGAAAGGCTTGCACACCTTGCCTGGAGCAAAAGAGCCTCCCGGGTGCACACAGGCATGGCCGCCCACACTCAGCCCCTCCTGGAAGCCAGAGGCAGGGGAGCTTGGTGGCCAGCCTAGATCCTTCAGAGTTCAGGACCACTGGGGACCAGCTGCTGCTCTCCTTGTGCTGCTGAGCCCTATGTGGGTCTAGGAGGGTACAGAAGAGCTCCGTTCACCTCATCCCCTTCATTCCCCTTTCGAGGTCCACCCTTGCACCTCTTCACCATCTATCTCATCCTCTTCCTTGCCAAAGAGACCTGCCCAGCACCAGGATGTCCTTGATTCTGGCATCACAGCAAGGATTTAGGTTGCCCTGCCCCAAGGTGCTGCCCATTTTGGGCTGGGGCTGGGCATAGGCAGCGTGAGGGCAGAGAGCAGGGCCATGACTGTTCCCAGTGGGTGCTGCAAGGGGGCTGTTTTCCCAGCCATCCTCTGAATACAGATGTTTTCTCAGTGCAGGATCCAGACAGAGGAGGGTAAAATGTTTTCATTCCAAGCTCCCGGGGTCAGGTCATGGTTTGTCTAAATGGCTTTTGTTGCTCTAATTATCAGATTAGCTGATCTCTGGCAGTGTGTTTAGGGGCAGCTACATTAACTGCAGATCCTGACACCCCCCCTGCCTTCCACTGCCACTCTGCCCAGCTGGGGCAGCGGGATTGCAATGGAGTGATGGGGATCAGGGATGCCAGAAAGCCAAGTGGAAGGTTTGTGCTTGGTTTTGAGCTGGTACCCATCTGGACCCTGGCCCAGGAGCAGCTGGAAAGATTGCAGTGAGCCTCTTTGACCTCCTCAGTGCACATGATGGTGCAGAGCTAGGCCTGACCCTCCCACTCCAAACTGCAATGCACCGCAGCCACAGAGCCCCATCCCAGGCACCTGCCTGCCACCATGCCTGGTGCTCAGTCTGCAGACACAGGATGGGGACACCCAAGGTGCTCCTTGCAGGCAGCAAGCCCAGCAGGTCCAAGGGGGCTCCAGGACCCCACACTGCAGAGGGAATGGAGGAGTGCCGGGGCAGTGCTTGGCTGTAGCATGCTGCAAGGGGTGGGCAGCCCCCCATGATCTGGGGAGGTGAGGAAGTAGGAGCATAAGATACCAGACGAGACAGAGGGTGTGACAGGGAGATGAGAGAGCAGGGCGAGGGGCAGATAAAGAGGGATCAGGAGTTTCCGGCCTCCGCCAGCCCCTCGCCGGGTCATCTGTCAGCGCCTGTGAGTGCTGATGGCACCAAGGCCTGGTGCAGCAGCGGCCACAGGTCCTGCTGAGGGGCACCGTCAGGGGCTGGGAAGGGGCTCCTGCCACTGCCTTCCTGCTGCACCCAGCTACTGGAAGCAGCTTGGCCCCCAGCGTGGCTGGGGATGGGCAGTGCCCACACACAGCCCCACATGTGTCCCCAAGGCTAAGCCCCCAGCCACCTTACCCTGCACCACCAACCTCCTGCCCTCCCACCTCACCTGCCCCACTGCACACACAGATATGGAGCGACAGGGTTTTCACCCACTGACACCAAAATAGTCAGTTCCTGCTCTGCTGAGCTGCAGGTGAACACTCAGGTGCTTCGTAGCTGCTTACTCAGGCATTATGCCCATGGTGACCACCTGCCTCCTGATGTCCCACCTCCTCTCTCACCTGCTGTAGGGGGGAGCAACAGTAGTTTCCCTTGAGCAAGATAGAAGCTCTAAAGAAACTGAATAATTCCAGAACAGAAAAGATGTTATCATTTTTCCATAAACCAAATTATTTTAAACATGTCATTTCAGTTTCTGAAGTCTTGTAATGCCAGAGCATAACACTCCACTGAATGAAGACTTTTGGAGCAGAACATCAGCCTCTTCTCTTTCGAAGAACATTTCAATCTCTTTAATGCTTCAGAAAATTTCAATAGCAAAATTTTGCCTTCAAACACCATGTTTCTCCAGGAAGTTTGGGGTTCAGCAAAATATAAAAAAAAAAAATTAAAAAAAAATCAGTGGAAGTTATTCCTCGTATTTTTCCTATTTGCCACCATGACAGAGCTTGATTAGCTCCAAACCCATCTTCTCTGCTTCCAGCTGAAAGCCAGAGAACAACCCCATAAGGACAAAGCCTGTGTGCCCCTGAGAAGCAGCATGTCCACCATCCCAGTTGGGCCCAAACCTCTCCTGCCATCACTGCTGCCTGGGCAGCCAGAGGCTCATCAATTCTCTATTTAAACCCATTTTGCACATTAGACCTGGTGTCCCTGGAGTCCCAGCCCAGCCCCATGGACTAGTCAGGACCTGCCTGATGGTCACACTCACTTCCTCTGCACCCGCTCAGAACCCAAGCACCCAGGAGGAACACTGCCCCTGAAAGGAGCCACTGGGGCTGGGAAGGTGTGCTTCAGAGACCTACTTTCCCCTAATTTTTCCTTTTACATCAGCACGCACTGGCAGATATCGGGAGACTGACCCATGACCTGCCCAGGTGCTGACACCTCGTACCCTGGTCTATTAAAGGTGGTTTCCCACGGGTGCAGAGAACTGGTGTAGAAAAGACTGGGCTGTTGGTTCTGAAGCACCCCCCTGCTATGTTAAGACATGGACTTTTGCACAGCCAAGGAAGCTGGCTTTGAGAGGCCTGCTGTGGAGATGTAGCTGTAACCTCCAGGGCCTGGGGTGCCACAGAGGCAGCAAAAACCCTGCCCAAGCCTCTGCCCCTTCAACAGCGAGACTGGCCCATGGGTCAGTCTCCCGATATCTGCCAGTGGGTGCTGATGCAAAAGGAAAAGTTAGGGGAAAGTAAGTGTCTGAAACACACCTTGGGACAGAGATAGCTGGTGTGTCGCAGGGAGCTACTCCACCGTGACATGCCCTGGCTGCTGGGCAGCTATGGAAGCCTGACTGAAGCTGTGAAGCCAGCGAGATGGAGGCATTTGCAGCTCAGCCGGTCCCAGCTGGACTCCTCTGGGCAGGACATGAGCCCCAACATAGCCAAGATGAGGCCAAGAAAGAGGATTACAGCTCCCTTGCAGGGAGCCTGGTGCTGTGGGTAACTTCTGGACCTTGATGTAGGAGCAGATTTACTGAAAACAATTTATTTAATATCAAAAATAATTTCTTATGGCTTTTTGGCTGGCGTCAGCCGAGCGCTTACTCACCCGGGAATTCAAACAAAGGCAGGGCTGGCGCCCAGCCAGGGGGTCGGGCGCTGGGTGGTCGTGTCCATCCCAGCCTCGGACCCGCCGCGGGCTTGTGGCATGATGTCTCCATTTATTTATTGGAAATGTTTGAACAGGAAATGCTAATGGTTTGGGTTTGTGGAGACAGCTGGAGGGGTCCCGCCGGAGCTGCTGGGAAGGGGAGGGTGCGTTGGGACGGGGCAGCCTGGTGGAGAAGGGGGAATATGTGCTGTTGGGGTTCTGTCCTCTCTGTGTTTGGGGTGAAGGGGGCTTGTGGCATGATGTCTCCATTTATTTATTGGAAATGTTTGAACAGGAAATGCTAATGGTTTGGGTTTGTGGAGACAGCTGGAGGGGTCCCGCCGGAGCTGCTGGGAAGGGGAGGGTGCGTTGGGACGGGGCAGCCTGGTGGAGAAGGGGGAATATGTGCTGTTGGGGTTCTGTCCTCTCTGTGTTTGGGGTGAAGGACCCAAGGGGAGGTGAGACCAGGGAGGGCCTTGACGGCTCTACTGCCACCTCCTTCACTACTGCTTGCAAGAGGGGAGCTGCTGCCGGCATACCGCCTTGCCCGCTGCCTGCGACCCGTGCCGCTGGGCTGCGTGGGAATGGCACTGCCAAAGTGGTGATGGAGGACTGCAGCCACGGGGCCGTGCACGGCCCATCCCTGGCCCTTGGGCTCAGGCCTGGCCGGTGCCCGTTAGCGTGGGAGGGATGTGGGAGCGCTGACTCCCCCTGCAAGGGGGTCGAGAGGTTCCTACACAGCCCAGCTCTGGACCAGGCTGTTCCTGCGTTTCCTGATAACAGCGGAGGTGAAGCCTGACCCAGGAAAGCAGGCAAGATCCGTAGAGATAAACTCCCCGCAGCAAGACAAAAGCACTGACCTCTGCACAGCCCGAGCCGCTGCATTCCCACAAGCACAGCAACAATTGCCCAGGAGCAGCAGCAGCAGGGAGACCTGCACCAAACCCCACCGGCCAGCCACCGGCAAGGGCCTGAGCAGCGGCCGGTGACACCTCCCACCGGGAGAGCTGCACAGAACCCACAGCTCGGGGCTTTTCCCCAGACCTACTGCAGGTATCCGTTGCCTGTGCAGCGCCAGCACGGAAAGCCTGCTGTTACTGCTCGCTCCTCTGTCAGCAGCACAGCTGGCTCAGCCCTGCCTGCACGGCACGGCCACAGGGATGCTGCACAGCCACCCCCTCCCGTTCCCTACCTCACACGTTTATGTGCACACTTGCAGCACCAACAGGCTTGAGGTTTCATTCCCAATTTCAGCTGAGGATCTTACACGCTTGGGTAAGGCAGGTTTCAGCACTTGATTTGAGCAGAGGCTGCTGTGGCATCGCACCCCCCCCAGCGCTCCCAGGGAACCTGAGATGCAGGTGTGGGGGCAGCTCTGTCTCCCCGTGCCTGCCTGTGCCTGGCTCATGGGCCAGGAGGCTGTAGGCCCTGGCACCTCCACGGGTCCTTGCACCAGTTCTGCCCCGAAACAGCTGAAAAAGGCAGAGGCGCTTAATGGGATTTGCAGAAACACCCAGCTCAGTTACATGCTGTATGCCTGTTTTTAAAATCTTTATCTCTGCATCGTTAAACACTGATCTACATTTGAAAAGAATCCCTTCAGTTCCCTACCTCTGAAATGAGGATAACTATCCTTCACCTCATAGCGGGGTTATGAGGATAAACAGATTAAAGACTGCGAGATATTGTGGCAAAGAAGGTTAAACAAACCCCTGTGACAGACGGCCCAGGGGCAGGGACCAGCATCAGAGCGATGCACAGCATAAGCTCCCGACCCACGCCTGCACCATGCTAATGACCCCAAAATCCCAGCACTGGGTTTGCCACCGTCTGCCTTCCCAGGACACAGTCCTCAGCCAGACAAAAGCCTTCTAAAGGTCTAGTCCCACAGCCAGGGATGTGCTCCCCTGCCCTGAGCCTGGGAGCAGGGAGCACAGGACCATGGAGGGAAGGAGGGACTGGAGGTGCCCATCAGGAGCTCAGGTCTATGGTAGGACATTGGTGGCTCAGGTGCAGCAACAAGGGGCTGTGGGGTGCACACGCAATGTGGGCGATGGGACGCAGCAGAGCAGCTGCCCCTTCTGCACTTCCCTGCCTACATCATCAGACCAGGGCAACCCGCTCATACTGCCCACTGTCCTGCCCACCTCTCATCCCAACGGGCACTTCAGGCAAGCAGGGAGATGTGCTCTTCTGCAGAGAGAGCTGGTGGGGGGGAGGATGAGCCAGACAATTACTGTCTGGGAAGTCTCACTCAGGTCCCTAGTAAAATAATGGCACAAATATTAAGAAAAGAAGCTCTGTAAACATCTAGAGGATAATGAAACCATGAGCTATAAGCAGGATGGGATTTGTAAATAAAGGACTGTGCCAAAAACAACAAGCCCTCCATAACTGTTTTGGATAGAAGGACAAGATTAGTGCAGGAAGGGGACTTGGCAGATGTCATGAGAGGAGATGTGGAAGCACCAGGTTTGTTCTGCCTGGCCGTTAGAGAGCCCCTTGCATGTTTGGGTGGGTTTGAGGGGGCTGACAAGAACAAAAATGTGCCCCTGTTGTCACAGTTCACGCCCAAGTACATACCTGGCCCCCAGAGCCAGACATCTGCACTCTCCCACCACCCTGGTACATGTCACACCAGGACTGGTGCAGTTGCTCATGCCTTGGCCACCTCCGAGTTGCTGTCAGAGAGCAAGATTAAACCTGAGCATCCATCCTAGATGGGGCGCGTCCCACCACTGTCCTTCACAAGGCTTGGACCTGCACAGTGCAGGAACAATTTAGCTGGACGGTCATGAAGGAGCAGAATGAGAAATAAAGCTGAGCAAAGCCAGGAGCAGGAAAATAGTCATGGCACCTTCCACACCATTCCCCAGGTTTTGGCAGCGCTTTGTCTTTTATGAACATCAAAATGGCATGTTCTGTGAAACAGTAGGGTTCCCCGGCGCTCTCAAGTATCGGATTTTTGGCCAGACATACAGGAAATGTGCATGCACCTCCTTGCAACCAGCCCTTTGAAATGCTACACTATAAAAGCACACGTAAGCGTTAGCAGCCATCTGCACTGCACAGGCCAAACTCGTCCAGCATTGACGTTGCATGGAAGGAAAAGCAGAGGCCTGGCCAAAATGTACCTAGTTTTGTGCCTGAGCCTTGGGTCTCTGGAGCGTGCAGCCGTGCTGGGCTGGGTAACGTGCTTGCTGGGGAGCAGCTGGCTGCGTGCGGCGGGCAGGGTAACGCGCCGAGGATGAAATGCACCATATATGGTGAAGATATTATTAGTCCATAGCTGTCTTCATAGGATCTTTGGAGGAAATCTTGCTTGAAAATGAGAGAAAAAGAGGTTTATCTGTGAGACTCAAGCAGGGACCCAAACTGCCTGAAGTACCAAAAGCAATGGCTTCAGAGAAACAGGGAGTGCTGAGTGTCAGACTTTTGGTATTTGCAAGGCACTTCACAATATTCTGGCCAAGTAATTGTCCTAATTAATGCTGATTGCCCACCCATTACCTACAGCCCGACCAGTCTCTCAAAGTTGCTCTCATGTTGAGACGTTGAGAGGTTGCTGAAAGCGTCAAGAAAGATCAGTGCTGGACTTGGGGTACCCAACACATGCAGAGGCGAGCTGAGAGTCAGCACCAACTTGGTGCTGCCAACCTCAGCTGCAGCCTGGTGCATGATAGAGGGGATGGAGTCACTTGGTTGTGGGTTTTGACTGATCCAAATGCCAAGCTGGATGTGTTACTGAAAAAAGTGGTCTATCCCTCCAGGTGGCAGGGGATGAGGCATGGCCCTGGTGCTGAGTGGTGCTGATTTGCCGTTGGATGTGAGCTTAATGCTAGGACCACATGGCAAATGCAATCCTGGGAGACACAGCATGGAGCACAATGAACAGGAGTTATGAGGTAGCGTCTTATGCAGAAGGGTAAGTAGGATGCCAACCCTGACATATTGTGACTAGCCTGGTGCCCCATTTTAAAAACATCCAGATTAAGTTAGAGTCATAGATGTGATTCCCCACCCTCCCCG
>NW_008600522.1:0-2416 GCF_000691845.1 Merops nubicus
CCCACGGGTGGGCACTGCTGTGGGTGAGCCTCCGGGCTGCCCTGCCCCCGTGGTCCTGCCGCGAGCTCTGTCTCTGGGCTCTCCGGCTGCCCTGGAGAACATCCCGGCCCCCCGTGCCCGGGCGCCCTGCTTGCCGTCCCACGGGGCCCTGTCCCCGGCCCTCCCTCAGCCAGACCTTGCTGCGAGGAAGGCCGAGTCTGCTGGCTGGTGACCGGTGCTGCTGGGTCCCTGGCGCTGCTGTGCTCTGCCCAGCCTACTGTCAACGCTGAGTCCCACAAAGCTGGTCCCGGCTGCTGCGCGTCGGTGGGATGAAACGCAGTGACCAGCATAGCCCTCTGCCCTCCTGCTCTGATTTGCAAGGTCTTTTCTCACCTCTTCTTTCGTGTGGTTAGCCAGAGGTGCTTGCAGCTGGGGCAGGTGTTTGCTGTGCGCTTCCACTGAGTATCACGGAGCTTCCTCAGGACTTAATGTTGTCTCCTTGTGTTACAAAACACTTATGGACCTGCTGGGAGGGGTAAGCAGAGTGTCACTTTGCTACTCCTTGCACCTCAGCTGTAGGAAATGCAAGGATATGCACTTCTGCCTCTCACCATGGGTATCAAGGACTTATTTCTCTGTCATCTCTCACTGTCACTGCTGCCTCTGAAATGCAGCACCAAAAACACTGTAAATGCAGAGAGCCGGGACTTGCTGCAATCTGAGTAACTTCCTTGGACAGCAGTGCCTGCCGTGCTCCTGAGTGCAAAATGGCTGGCTCCTCCGGCTTCCTGCCAGCTGACTCACAGCGCGGCACCAGTGACTCTGGAAATCCAGTTTGGTTTGGGTGGGTTTGGTGCTTGATGATGCATCCAAGTCCTTGGCAACAGCAGGGCTGAGGTACTGAATATTTTGGTTCTTGTTGAAAGGGATGCCAGGCTCTAAGGTGCCTCACCTGGAGGGAGGGAGGGAGGCTGCAGAGCCCACTTCAGACTGGCTTCCCCTGAGGGACCTAAGGCTGCCCTTGAAGCCCTGAGCTAGGGAACCCTCCTACCTCAGCCCTTGGGTTTAGTTAAGAAGTGCCGCTAATGCTTCCTCCTCCTTCAGAGCTAATTTAGGGAAGCCAAACCTCAGAGCACGGCAACCACTCACTGCTGCAAATGACCCCACTTGCTGGACACTCCTCCACAGTGCTCTCCCCTCCTCAGCTCCCAGTGCCCCAGGTAGTGCTCTGTCATCTTCACCCTGCTGTTGGAGTTGCAACAGGAGTCGCTACAGCTGCTGCAGGGCCCCAGCCCTTAACCCATGTCGGTGTTCGGGCAATGGAGAAGATGTTCACTGTGTGCTTCCCTAGGCTGTGGGTAGAGGAAATGGAGAGGATGTGATGGCCTGGTGTCCTGAGCTTCAGCAAATGGGTCTTCACCTCCCTGGTCCTCTGACAAGGGCAGTGCAGTGATGGGAGGCAGAGCACCAGGTCTGGGAGAGTGCAGCAGACTGGGCTGGACACAAGGCAGACAGGCTACAGGGCAGTGTGGCTTGCACAAGAGGACAAGGGCTTGGGCTGCCCTGCCTGGGTTGTGCACCACCTGCAGCAATTGCATTTGTGGTCCCAGCTGGGATCTGACCCTGCCTCCCCCTCCCCAGCGCGAGTGCATCTCCGTCCACGTCGGCCAGGCCGGCGTCCAGATGGGCAACACCTGCTGGGAGCTGTACTGCCTGGAGCACGGCATCCAGCCCGACGGGCAGATGCCCAGTGACAAAACCATCGGCGGAGGGGACGACTCCTTCACCACCTTCTTCTGCGAGACCGGGGCTGGGAAGCATGTCCCACGAGCCATCTTTGTGGACCTGGAGCCCACCGTAATCGGTGAGTGCAACTCAGCTGGGCAGTGAGTGTGGTCGCTGTCTTTGGGAACAACTCGCTGTGGAACATTCCTTGGGTGGCTCTTGCCACCATTCCCCAGGGACAGTTAGAAACTCTCTGACAATGTGCCAACTTCTCCTAGATGAGATTCGGGGAGGTGTCTACCGCCAGCTCTTCCACCCTGAGCAGATGATCACAGGCAAGGAGGATGCTGCCAACAACTATGCCCGCGGGCACTACACCATCGGCAAAGAGATCATCGACCAAGTGCTGGACAGGATCCGGAAGCTGGTAGGTTACCACAGAGCGAGGACATGTGTCCCACGGCAGGGCTCCAGCATTCTGTGGAGGGTGGGAGCGGGGGGTTAAGCTTGCTGTGCCCTAGGAGGGATCTGCAGCTGCCAAAGAAAGAGTTTGAAAATTTCCTCCAGCAAATTCAGTGCTTGAAGGAATCTTACTTGACTCTCCCAACAGGCTGACCAGTGCACAGGCCTCCAGGGATTCCTTGTGTTTCGCAGCTTTGGAGGGGGAACTGGCTCTGGCTTCACTTCCCTGTTGATGGAGCGACTCTCTGTT
>NW_008600523.1:0-1124 GCF_000691845.1 Merops nubicus
CACACCAGCTTGGTGTTGGAGGCGCGGATGCGCCACACCACCCCCCCGCTGCCCCCGCTCTCCAGGGCCACCAGGTTGCGCACGAACTCGCCCGTCTTCAGGTCCCAGAGCTTGACCGTCCCATCGTCCGAGCTGGTCACCACGAACTTGGAGCTGAACTGCAGGCAGGTCACGGCACTCTGGTGCTTGCTGGGCCCTGGAAGCGGAGAGCACAGGTCAGTCCCCGAGCCGGCAGCACCAACCCGGCTCCTCGGGCTGCTCCTGCCGCACGCCTAGCAGAGCCAGCCCCCCCCCGCGTTCTTTCCATGCACTGTCATACATTGGGGTCACAACAGTGCCCCGAGGGGGGAACCCCTCTGCTGGGAGCCCAGCAGGAGAGAGTTGGGCTGTGGCAGCCTGCAGAGGAGAAGGCTCCAGCTGGGGAGACCTTCTGGGGGCCTGACAGGACTGCCAGGGGCCTCTCAGAAAGTTGGGGACAGACTTCTGAGCAGGGCCTGTTGGGACAGGACAAGCGGGGATGATTTGAAACTCAAAGAGGGATATGGAGACTAGAGAACAAAGAAATATTTGACACTGAGGGTGGAGAGCCCTTGGCCCATGTCGCCTCTCAAGGTGGTCGCTGCCCCATCCCTGGAACCATTCCAGGTGAGGTTGGCCGGGGCTCTGAGCAACCTGCTCTAGTTGCAGATGTCCCTGCTCCCTGCAGGGGATTGGACTGGATGACCTTGAAAGCTCCCATCCCACCCAACCCATTCCAGGATTCCATGACCCTCCTGCAGCACTCACCCTGCAGTGTTTGCAGGCACTGGCCTGTCTTGATGTCCCAGATCTTGACGGTGGAGTCGGCGTTGCCAGACACGAGTATGTTGTCCCGCAGCTCCATGCCACTGGTGAGCGACTGGTGCCCCATGAGGGTGTGCAGGCAGTTCCCACTCTCCACGTCCCACACTCGGATTGAGGTGTCCAGGGAGCCACTGACGATGTGTGTCCCGTCAAACTGCCCAGAGACACAGATCAGCTCAGCCTGCCCGGCACGGGCAGTGACATCGCAGCAGGGGTCAATTGACACTTCGATGAGACACTCCATGAAGAACTTTGAGGGGCTGGAGCATGGCCAGAAAAGG
>NW_008600523.1:1656-1924 GCF_000691845.1 Merops nubicus
GGTGTCCCCTGTGGGGGACACAGGCCCTGACAGGGTGGGCTGGAGCCCCCGGGGTCTCACCTGCAGGGAGTAGACGCGGTTGGTGTGTCCCTGCAGCGTGTGGGTGCAACTCTCGCTCTCGGGGTCCCAGACCTTCACCGTGTAGTCGTAGGCGCCGCTCACCACCTTGTGCCCGTCGTACTGGACGCAGCGCACGGCGGCCACGTGCCCCATCAGCACGTGCAGGCACTGCCCGCTCTCGATGTCCCAGAGCCGCAGGGTCGCGTCC
>NW_008600524.1:0-2034 GCF_000691845.1 Merops nubicus
TTGCCCAGCGCACCGTGGGGCAGCTCCGGCGGTGTCCCGCTCCCGTGGTAGTGCCGCCCTTGGGCCTCCCACCAGCTGCGTGTCCGCGGCTTTCGGCCCTTTACACTCCTCACTCGCTCGTCCACCGCCGCACCCGGAGACCTTCCCCGGCCACGTCTTACATGAGTGTGTGGCTTGCATGCTCTTGGTCGTGCGTTCCTGAGCAGCGGGGCATCTAATCCAGAGGCGCTACAGTGGCAGCACAATGATGCTAAAGACCAAGCTGTGCAGAAGGAAAGGGAAGGAAGAATGAGTAATATCAAATAATTTTAACAGAAAACAGAGTTGCAAGGGAAAAAAAACGCTCGCTCTAGAGTGATTGGGTGCCCATGCACAAATGCATCCAAACTCTTAAGAGAGGCCTCCAGCTGGGTAACTGTTAGTATTCAAATGATTTATTTCTGACTTTGTCTTCTCAATTGTCTTTTCTTGTGTTCTGTCTTACAAAGCATGTAAGGACGCTGTCTTCTCAGATCATTGAACTGCTTTTTGTCTCTGCAATTCTAGGGAGTCATTCCACCCATACAAAAGAAAGCAGATGTATGCCTCTGTGTATGGTGGTACAGTTGGAGATCAAAAAAACACACTGCCAAGAAAACAGTAACATCCTCAATCCCTTGTTAAAAAGAACACACCATTTAGAACAATCATAAAGTGTGTGTATCTTGGGTTTGGTAGATAGTCATATGGAACTGCTTGTTTCAAGACCACTTATGTTTAGGGTGTTTGGTGTAAACACTGGAAATGCCAAATTTTTGCAACTTCAGTTATGTTATTAAAAGTCTTCTAGTGGACTAGCAATGAGTAAATACTTGAACTAAACTTCTATAACTTGATGCTAGGTAGCTCAGTATTTCAAATTCTGTAGCATAAGTTTGAGCATATTCTCTAAGCAAATACAAATGTTTTATAAATAAGGTATTTTATATTACTAATAGATGAATCTTTAAGGCAAGGTTTAATTTAAAAAGAAAACATTTTCCTGTACTTAAAGAGAACAATCTATGAATTCTAATACTCCACTTTTTAAGGAATGTTTTTATAGTCTTTGAGGACAAATTTTTAAGAGAGGGTAAGGATTCATCATTGGCTTACTGCTTTGCTTGAGGTAGAAGGAAATTCTATTATAAACTTGTGACTTAAAGCTGGCACTTAAGAAATACTACAGTTCTACCTTTCCTTTGTGGCTTCTTGAAACATGTACTTATCACAAAAGCGATTTTCCAGCCTAACCAAACAGACTTTTTCTTACCATAGAGGTGCTGTGGTTTAGGTCCAGCTGGCCACAAAGCATCGCAGGGCTGATCACTCACTCCTCCCTGACCCCCCGCAGTGAGATGGGGAGGAGAACCAGAAGAAAAAGGTAAAATCTCATGGGTTGAGATAATGACGGTTTAATAGAAGATAAAGGAGAGAAGAAATAGTAATACTAATAAAGTAATATGTGAGTGGTGCACAATGCCATTGCACATCACTCTGAGCCTGACACAAAGCTAGGCTTTGCAAGGAATGACTTGGCTGTGCAAGTTCATGTTACCTATGGATCTCCTCAGATCAGTCTTTGTAGCTTTTTCTGTGGTGCACTCAGAATCTTCTTCATGAGTAAAAGAGGACTCACCATAAGTAGGACCAAGAATTGACTTTCAGCCCAATTAACTTGGACTGTTAAAACATTACGTCCTAAAGAAAAGTCTGTTTTGTAATGTGGATAAACCTCTCCTAGCACCTACCATTTTGTGTTATGGTCACCTTTCAAATGTTCCTTTGGATCCTTAGGGACCCATCAGTCCCTCTCAAGGAGAATGCATCTTACAAGATGTCAGCATTTTGAGGTCTTTCCTCAGGATAATGTTCCCATTGGGTGGGTTTCTTCTTTTTGCCAAGAGGAGCACAATGTATCTCTTTTCTTTCTCCCATCTTGTAACCCAGTTGACCTTATATGTTTTCTTAACACAATCTTGTTCCTTCTCATTGGCTCCCAGCTCATCACAGAAT
>NW_008600525.1:0-278 GCF_000691845.1 Merops nubicus
CACCTGGGGGGGGAAGGTCAAACTTCATCTTGCGCAGCTCGCTCATGGACACCTGCAGCTGCTCGATGACGGCGTCGTCCTCGTACTGCAGGGAGGCGGCGATCTTCTCCTGCAGGAACTCCCGCAGGTCCTCCAGCGGCATCTTCAGCAGGCGCTCTGCGGGAGGCAGGGAGGGCAGAGGGAGTCACGGCCCCACCCGTGGCTTTTCCAGGGATCTGCTCCCCTGCCCACACGGCTGGGGCAGCCCGGGAGCTCTGCCCCTCTCCCACCTTCCTGCC
>NW_008600525.1:384-691 GCF_000691845.1 Merops nubicus
CTGGGCAGTAGCTCAGCGGTGCCAGCACGAGGGTGGGGCTGGGACCTGTGCTGACCAGGATGCATATTTTGGGCCATTTCTGGAAGTTCTCACCAACACCTCTAGGAGGAGGAAAAGCTCCAGGAGACAGACCCTGAGCAGCAGGCTGAACAGCTGCTGGCAGCAGCCCAGGCTGTCAACCTGCCCCAGCCAGCGGGCAGGGCCGTGGGCAGGGATGCAGAGCCAAGCCAGGGATGCAGGGAGGGATACTGGCCCTCGCCAGGGATGCTGACCCTCACCAGGGAGCCACACAAGAGTGGGATGCCAG
>NW_008600525.1:721-1405 GCF_000691845.1 Merops nubicus
AGAGAGGGATGCCAAAGCACACCACACATTCCTTGGGGAGGAAAGATAATTTCACAGCCAGGCTGAAACTTCTGCCTGCCTGCCAGCTTCCCAGTGTTTGCAAACAAACA
Organism: Merops nubicus; assembly: GCF_000691845.1. Lineage (NCBI taxonomy): Eukaryota > Metazoa > Chordata > Aves > Coraciiformes > Meropidae > Merops > Merops nubicus. The sequence goes on from NW_008600525.1 coordinate 832, forward strand.
GGATACTTGAAGATGTGTTTCTGCATAGCCTGTTCTTCACTGAGCTGAGGGAAGAGCAGGGTGGCTGTCTGCAGAAGCCAATAGACAGTCTCATAAATCCCACCAGCCCAAAGGTTCCCAGCATGGAGCATGAGCATGGCTCCTGTCCCCAGTTAAAGACCTAGCAGGGTGGCAGAGCAAGGCTGCTGGCTTATGGGAGCAGAGGGGTCTGAAATCCCAAAGACCTCAAGGTGAAACATCCCTGCCTTAATGTTAGGTAAGGCAACCAGGTTTTGGTCATTCTAGACGCCTATTACTGGGTTTATTTCTCCCTCTACAGCCTTTTCAGCCGAAGTGCCACACAGAGCTTTGCACAGAGAGGTGGGCTGCTGGCTGAGTTGCCCCTAAAAGCGTGTTGATAAAAGACTTGGGGCGCAGCAGGAGGAAGAGGCAGCTGGGATCGTGTCAGGCGGGGTCTGCTGTGCACCACGGGCAGCACTTCAGCCCTGGGGACATCCCATCTCCTCCCCAGGGCACCAGCACTGGTGGGGCCAGCTCACGGCCCTGAGCTGCCTGGCAGTGGCCAGCAAGGCTT
>NW_008600526.1:0-11805 GCF_000691845.1 Merops nubicus
GCTCACGCAGCTGCCTCCGCTCCGCTCTCCGCTGCCCTGCTCGGGGCCGAGCCGAGCTGCAGAACCGTACCGCGCCCCGGCTGCGTGGAGCGCTGGGCAGGGTGGCAGGAGTAGCACCGTGTGCTGCAAAGAGACGTCCAGGACTTGTGGCACGTCGTGCTTTTTCGGGACATTCCTTGCCGTAGGTCGGACTGAGAGCTTGGAATTAGGCTCCAGGCGTGGCCTGGTGCAAGATGGAGCTGGGACCTAGGGTAGTGCAGGATAACATAGCGAACTTTTGATGTCAGTTGGGTTGCATGGTTCGGACTCAGGGTACCTTTCTCCCACCCTTCGCGGGGCCTTGCACAGGGCTGTGAGATTCAGCTTTTTTAAAAAGTCTAGTAAAAACAAAGTGACAATAAAACAGCTTTTAGTTTGACAGTGTTGTTTCAACTTGACACAACTTTTTGCTGTGGAATACCTTGAAGTTTAAAATACTAGTTTTAGGGTGGTCTATTGCAGCTAATTGAGGGCCCAGTCACACTATGAAAATGTGCACAGTAGCAGCTTGTCACCTCTAGGTCAGTTGTAACTGAATTTTATCATCAATTCTCATGTTGAGTTTTTGTGTCCAGTACATTTTGTAATTAAGCTGCTGCTCAGGCTATGACTAATATCCAGAAATGCTCTTACAGATACTCTGATGAAACTGAAACATGGAATGACTGGGAAGAATCAACTATTGTAGAAGTTTTCTTGGCAGTTAGGAGGGCACTGTGGTATGAAATTGGTACTGTCTGTCTTTTACCAGCTCAGTGTTTTCAGAGCATCCAATCAGGGATTTTTCTTCAAATGTTGAAGTTCATTTTTCTATTACAAAAGTCTGAATTTAGCAATACCGGTTTTTTGAGTACTTCCTTCAAATGTTTAATGCAAAATATTTCTGGGATTAAATCGTTTTACATTTCTAAATATGTATGACTCGCATTCAAAGACAATATATTATTGTAGGATCATGTCCTGGTAACAGTGTGTAGCACTACATGATTTAGAAGACTAACTGGTGGATTTTGAAGTAGACTAGTATTTGATTTAGTCTCTAGTTGAAAATAGAAACTGGTCAGTATCTTCCTGTGTGTTGTTTTTTTTTTTTTTTTCCCCCCACTACTCATTGAAATTAGCAAGAAAATCAAAGCAGTCTACTTCTAACCAAATGTATTGTCCTTTCCCAATCTGTTCAAATAAATTTAGTTGCTGTCTGATTTCTCTCCCAGATGAATGTATCAGTAATTACTGATAGTCTAATTGCAGTTCTCTGGTTTGTGTTTTTTTCCCCTCCTGCATGGGACTCTTTTTTTTTTGGGGGGGGGGGGAAAGGTAGTGTATTTACAATAAAAATGTGCTTTATCTTTTTCTTTGAAGCAGAGGAAGTGCATATTTGCTAAGTCTATATCACTGTAGATAAAAATTCTCAGAAATCTGGTTGTTGAGTGGAGCAATTGTCACCGTGAGCACTGGCAGCACAATTTGAATGGTTTGGTCACTTTCTTGGCTACAGTATAAAAACTGAATGAATGATTTAATGAAACATCCTCATGGTTAGCATCTCAAACATAGTTCATTTAAGTAAACTACTAAATATGTCTTGGAGTCTTGGTATTACTTTATAATTTATTTAGATAGCTAATGGTGACTAAAAAGGCTGATGTCATTGGTTAAAGAGGAGCAAAGAATCTGTGATAAAGTAGCTGAAATCACAGCCAGTTCTGCCAAGTTATTTAAAAAAAAAAAAAAAAAAAAAAGAAATCCAGGAAGCTGTCCCTGAGGAATCTTGTCCCCTTGGTTGGCTTAGCTAGCAGCTTCAGCTCCTCAGCAAATGTTTTGGCCTAGCTAAAGAAGATAAAGAAATCACATAGGTAATCTTGCTCTAAAAGTCTGTTTTCCAAATGGTGAAAGACTAGGAGTGTCAGGTCCAAAAAGCTCAAAAAACCCATTAGTGTTAAACATCAAAACAGAACAAAACCCCCTGCAACACCAACAAGCCACAAGCTCAAACCAAATCAAAAAACCCCTCCAAAATACTGCCAACCCCACAAACCCTAATACTGCTTTTTTTTTTCTATCAAAATGTGTTGTGAATGTTCTTTGGGTGCAGAAATTGTAAGGAAAAGGAAAGAAAGCCTGTTTCAAAATAGCTATGGGTGAAAGTACCTACCTTGGGTGTATGGTGCAAGGATGTGTCTTGGGTTTTTATTTATTGTATCTCTAGACCTTTATAAGGAATTTTGAAATCTATGGTATGAAGACAGCATTCCCTTTCTAAGCTGTAGTGTAAAACTGTGTTAAACGTACATTCAAACTCCAGGTAGTGTTTGCAGGCTTTATACACACATTCTTCAATGACAGTCTGGGATGGAAGGTTTTCCTTTTTTTTTCCCCTCCTTTCCCATTTTTTTTTTTAGCTGGTTCCTCACTATTCCTTACTATGTGTAAACCATACCTAATTGGAAACTTAATGGTTCTTCAAAGAATTAAAGTTATCAAATCAAGTACTTGGAAACTAATGAATGAATGGCAAAACTGTGAAGTGCTGAGCAGAATCTTAATTTAAGTTTCTTGAGTTCATGCCGGGTGACACAACCTTGAATGACATTATTTGACATTGTTCTCTGTGTGCTGTTTTCCTGACTGCATTCCAGTCTTCTTCTGCAATCCCTCTGGTCATCTCATTTGGTGATGTTTGGATGATGGATCTTTCTAGCTCTTTGCCATCTCATCCACAGCTAGTGAGAGCAGGTCTCCCAACCTTACTTGGGAAGGGCTTCTTAGCACAGCAGAGCTGCTTTGCTACAGGTGCCACAAACCTGAAACATTGACACTAAATTAGCACCCAGCTCCCCAACATAGCTCAGTATGAAACAGAGTTATCATTCTTATGGTAGGTAGAGAGCATGTTAGCATTTTGCAAATCTTAACTTCCCTCTGAATCATCTGTTGTGTATGTTTAAAGTGGAGTTGGGTGTTGAAGAGTGGGTAATTCCTTGCTGGGCCAACAGCTGGTTACCTAGCATGCTGTCACAGCTGTTCCCAGATGTTAGTGCTAAAAGGAAAGGTGTGAAGGGCAAGAGTCATGTTCTGAAATAGCAATCTGGGAATTGTCTGAGAATTACCAACATAATGAACATTGCCACTGGAACTGTGTCAAGCTTTATTTTCATTTAGCTTTAGAAAGTATAAATGGCTCTTAAATCATATCCTTTTGTTTGAAAAGTTGTTATAAAATTGGTACACGTAGCTTTATTTGGTGTTACTTTAGAAACCTAAGACTTGCTGTGCTTCTTGTGTGCTTTGCTCTTGTATCTGTAGTGGCGTAGTCCATAAGTACCAAGTAATTTGATGTTGCCTATTGTGGACAAAAGCTGTAAAAACTACGTTAACTTCAGGGCAAAGAGGAGTATTTAAGAGCCATGTTGTGGCCATTGGGTGCTGACCTTGGTGTGAATACGGGAGGCTCCAGGAGTTCCTCAGTGCATGGCAGGCATGTGCATGTTGACTGAGTTTCTTCAGCAGCAAGATGTATACTGTTCTCTGAAAGCTGGTAATGAAGATGCCATGAAGTTGTAGCCTGTTTGAGTAGCACACCAAGGGCACACCTAAACTTGAGGGGTGCAGCTGGTTCCAAGGTTGGGTAGGTGGGGGAAGAGGACTTTTTGTGCCATGCTTCCTGCTGCATGTAAGGGCCACCTGGGAAATGTCCCTAAGCTTCAGTGGAGCTTTATTGTACAACCTGCAGCTGCTGTACTGCTTAAAGGAGCAGCAATAGCAGTGACAGTTCTTCTTTCCCTGGGATATAGACTTGGAGGGTGCTACTAAAGCACAGGCTGTGACAGCAAGGTCAGCAAGTTTTGCTTGTCAGTTTTATCCTTTTGATACAAATGGACTAGAAAAGTGAAAGACTGCAGGTAGCAAAGTTGCTGCCTTGAAGGGACTTCTGAGAGCTAAGCTTTGTGTTCTTGGAAGGAGGAAGCAGGGCAAAGACTGAAAAATAAAGAATACTGTAAAAAACACAGGAAGCCTCCAGAAGATAGCAGAGAATCCTACTAGTTAGCATGGCTCACCAAACTGTCAAGCAAAGGTTATGTGAATAAATAGCTGAAGCTGGCTCTCTTTAATCTGGGCTATACTTTTATTTTTAAAATGCCCTAATTATTACGGTGTCGCTCTCTGTTGTAGATACCTGCTAGTTGTTTGAAGTTCCATAACAAAGCTATAATATGTAGAAATTTTAAAAATTATTATTTTATAGTTTGCCATGATGATCAGGTGGCTGTTCCACAGGATTGCTGTGGCTTCCTTCCTGGGGTCATTTAACAAGCACTCAGTGAGGAAACAAAACTTCCTGTTTAGCTATTTTTGTTTCATGAATTTCTCATGCTCTTTCGTTGTTTTAGTGGCTTTATTGTAGTGAACTCTTAGCTGAGTGAAACAACAATTGTAGCATGATTACTCAGACCTCATGGAAAATTATAGACCACAATTAATGTGTTTTTGTTGGAGAATTGAACAATATGATTTCCTCATCAGGTTAAAACCTGGTCTGGCAAGCAGGAAAGAAAGTCTATATGAAACATTTTATCACCTTATGTTGTATATGCAAATCCTGTTGATGCTCAAAGACTTACCTACAGACTTGCCTCCACTGCTGATAGTTGTAGCTAAATTGTAGCACTGAAATTCATTCAGGTCCTCTAAAGTGATGATATTGGGAGGAAAAAAAGAAATCAATTCTTGTGCTTTTTGTTTTCCTTTGACCTTTGAGTTTTTGTGTTACTTGTGAATTCAATGTCCAGTTTTTTCCCACATTTAAAAAAAAAACAAACAAAAAACCAAAAACAAACAAACAAACAAACAAAAACAAAACAAAACAAAAAAAAACCAAAAAACCAAAACCCCACTCTTTTTGTAAAAATGTCTTTAAGATAAGTGTGCAGTGGTGCATGCCAGGCTTTGAGATACTTTTGAAGGGGTGCGGTTTTAGCAGCAGGGCAGAACTTGCACAGTTTTCAGTGCTGCCAAGAGACACAGGACTGTATCTGCTGTGGCTGTACCTGGTGGACTAGGATTTGCTTGGACCTGAGGTTGCACAGCTATCTCTGTCCTTCAAGCCAGTCTACAATGCATGGCACAATTTGTGCTACAGAAAGGCACATACTGCTGCTTTTCAAATGGACACTTTTCAAAAATCTACTTCCTTTCCTGTCCTATCCTATTGTATCCTGCTAGTGTCAGCAAAATGACCCAGAGAATACAAACGTAGTTGGCGCTGAGTTGGGAGTACACTTGTACTTAAAATATTGAGGAGAAGCTGAAATTCCTGGTGGCTGCAGATGAGCTGGGTTTAATGTGTTCTGTTTGTTCTGGCTATGCTAACCCTTTGACAGCACAGAGTTCAAATCAAAAACTGCTTTCTCTCCCTCCCTGGTTGCCTGGCAACCTCCCTCCTCTTATTAGCATATGATTTCTATTCCTTTTTTATTTCATCAGTACAGTGTTACTCTGCTCCCTGCCCTGTGCTGTTGCCTTTTAGAAGAGCAGGATTTGTGCCTTTATGAGACTTTGTTGAGTGTGTGATTTGGCAAAGAAATCAAACATTTGGGATTAGGAAACCTTTGGCCATAAATGTCTTATCAGAAGCTCAGAGGGTGGCATTTGTGTAGGCATGTTATTCAAAGTCTTTTCATTTTCATTTGCTGTCATTTGTATACTGTCAAATAAGGGCACTATCTGTGTAAGGGCAGATTTTTTCTTGCACATCAGCACAGCATAAATCTCTGGCGTCTTTACATGTACAGAACATTGGTTTATGAAATGTGCCAACAGAGATTGACTACACAGATCTTGGTGGGCATTTTGTTGTCTGGTCTGTATGCAGTTAAAACACAATGCTGTAATACAAAATGTAAATGTATACTAAAACAAACAAAACAGAGAGATATATCCCAGTCAAATTTGGACTGGGGAACAAACTAGGTAAAGAAGTGGAGGAAATGAACTGAATCCTCTGTTTTTCTTCTTATAAAAATGCTTATTAGAAATAAGGAAAACATTTTGCCTCCAAATTGGCTAGGTGTATTCTCTTAAGAAATAACAGGTGATTCAGACTGGGTCTTAATTTTAACTTTAAATCACTTTTTTTTTTTCTGCTCATAGACTCTGATAACTATAAAGAATATAAAAATATTTTTTTTGTTGTTGTGGACAGCAAAGAACGTAGGATTCAAGTGGGCAAGCTTCTTTAAATATCATTAGAAAAAAACAACACAGCAACAACAAAAATTATACAACACAGTGAAGATAAAATGCCAAAGCAAGTACACCTGGGGACTGTTTAGATCGAGATACACATGCATATATATATGTTTTTTTTCTTAATATTATCCAAATATTAACATTTTAGCTATTTAAGGTATTGCCCAGTTAAGCTGTAGTAGAATCACCACTTTCAGCCCAGACTGACACCAAAGGGAACCAGTTTTCCTGGCAAGCAGGAAGAATGTGAGCATCTCTTCATGAAGAGATTCTAGTGTGTACTCTGTCCCTGAGACAGCTCAGAAATCAGTGCATAACTTTCCCTAACTGCCTTACAACAGAAGAGGAGTTTATTCCCCTTGGAAAAAGCATCAGCTGGATCACTGTCCATAGGTGTTATTTGTGAAGGACTTGGGATACATGGAGCTTCCACATTAAACAGTAGTAGTCCTTAGTCAAAGCTGTGAGATGTTTTCACTCCTTCAGATGTCTGTGTATTAGCAGGCATTGTGAGTGGTGGAAGGTCACTTACTCCATCTGGTAGCCACAGAATTTCGACCTTAGATGGCCAGTACTTGGGACATGTTGCTCAGGCTGGGTATGGGGAGAAAAAACACCCATACCTTTCATGCATAGTCTTGGAACAAAGAAAATAACTCACTTTTTCAAAATCCTTGTTTTCTTATGCTGTGTCACTTCTGCCCTATGTCAGAATGCCTAGACCTTCTAATGAAACATCTGATCTCTTACCATGGTCAAAGATGCTTCACTAAGGGATGTGGAATTTCGAGTGTTTTTAGGTCTTGCAGAGACATCACCAGTTGAAATCGGGGTAAGCTTACCTATAAAGGTATTTTGGTTTTAATAATGCTTCCAGTATTTATATGTACAGTTTCAGAAAGCTTTATTAGTATGATAAATATTAATATATGTGATGCCAGTATTTTATTTGTAAATTTAAAGTTTTAAACACAAGGAAGTCCTTGAAATGCCAAACCCTTCATCTCTGTTCAAGCCAAGGTTCAATTTTATTTTCAGTATGACATTTGCTGCCTGAAGTGTTACAAGTGACTTGACCTTAAAATTACGTTTATTTTAGTTCATTGAAATGGTTGGCCTTTCCAGTTCAACTTGACACCAACAGTGCAAATGGAAGAAGGCAGACATGCTTGCCTGTGACTTCATTTGAAAGCTAATTAAGAAAATATCTAGGTGATGAATCTAAATATTTCCATTTAGATGGGATGGTAGTCATCAGTTAAAGGCAATCATGGTGCATTTTGACATTTTAATTTCAGGTTCAAAACCAATTATATATATAATTAAAGAGAGAAGTGTCCAGGCAGCCAAACTGATTTACACATCTTGCCGGTGTATGCAGTTTTTAAATAGATATACCTGTGCACACCACTTTGAGAATGTAGAAATGAGGTGGAAAAATTGAAAGCTGCTTTGAAAGTTAATGTTAGTTAATCTTTTCTTCCTAATGATGTGCTTCTTCCAAGTGTTATTCATCTGCACATTGTCACTAGGTTTAGATTTATTATGGAGGTCAGACTCTACCATTTCCAGATAGGTTGTTGTGATAACCAGTTTGTTAATATGTTGCTGTACACTTTCCTTGGTTCTTTGTTGTGACCTTGCTAGCTGTGCTCTGAGAGAATTTGAATCTAAATTGAAACTTTTTCTGTTGGAACGATCTCTCCTGGCCAGGTTTTTTTTTCGGTCAAAAAAAACATTTGACCAAATTGGAGAGTGCAAAGCAGGCTGCTGTGTAGGAGATGCATCACTGAAATTTTGGCTACTATTTCCTAAGATGGGGATGTTTGGTTGTGCTGTGTGGTCTGTACAGGGCTGTCTACCCAGCCTTGAGAGGGAACCGCATGCTGCCCAATCATATCTCTCTTAGTTTATTAAGGAGTGATGTTATTATGTCCTGAAGGGAGCCCTTCGCAGTCTTGAGGTGAAAGGACAGAAGGCAGGACGTCTCCTTCTGGGTGAGAAGAAATGGGATAATACATCTGTGGAGGGATCTAGAGGGAAGCAGAAATAAAACAGGCACTGCAAGTAAGCTGTTGCTGAGTTTAACAATCACAGCATTTTCCTTTAGAGCCCTTGCACTGCTAGCATCTACAGTAGCATCTAGCTCATTATAAAGCACTTGTTTGTGCCTTGATTGTGAAGGACATTCTATGAGGCCAAATTCTATTCTGCTCTTAACAATAAGCTGACTACCCTCCTGTCCAGGCATGTCTAGCATCCATGAAAAACTCCAGAATGCATGTGTGAAAGAAGGTAGAAGTGTTAGAATAGGTTATTAAAAATGCAGAACAATAATGTGAGTAAAGAATATTGGAAGTATAAAAAAAGGTTTTACACCTGGAAGTTATTATAGTTATTTAGATTGAGCGAGAATAATAACCAATTGTTTTCTAAGATGTGTGACACATTTATGAAAAACCTTGAAGGATAAATGGATCTTTTTAGTATGCTACTTCCACAAAGGACTCTATGAATAAAATAATAGTGAGAGAACTCTCAGTGGATGCTGAATACTGCTAATTGATGAAATTATTACTTATTACACTGCAACTGAACTCTGCTTAGAAACACTATTTTCAGTATGATTTTTTGAAAATGACAGCTGAAATGTAAGAGGCTTTGTATTGAAAGTGAATAGTGATAATTTCTTGATATCTTTGAAATGAAGGATATTTCAATGATGGTTATAACTGAGAGAAGCATTTTTTTTAAGTGCTCAGATCGTGGGATATGGCTATGGAACTAAAATGAACTTTTCTGAAATCAATAAAGTAGACTTAATGTGAATTGATGAGGCATTTAAAAATAATTTATGTATTCTTATTTATAATAAAGCAGTCAATTATTTGTCAGCAGTTTTCATATTATGTCACATGTTAAGGTTAAAAATGAGATTTGTGAGGGTATAGCCATTGCATTTAGGAAAACTCTAATTGTAAATTAAGTCAGTATTGAAGAAGTACTCCATGATTTTCTGCTCAGAGTAAAAATGGGAACGAGTACTAGATTTAACTTTGATTTAGTACTGATGAAATTAAAGCCCACTGTCCTTGGTTGTCTGTGTACTAGCTCTTAAGGAGTGTTACTAGTAATTGGTGTGAGGATCTTTGAGCAAAGTATCATGTGTAGTGTAATATTTCGGAATATAACTACAAGTGAATAAAAGATACAATTTCAGCCTTAACAAATTTGTTCACCAGTGTTAGAAATATGCCTCTCTCCCTGTTAATCTAAGCACTTTTCAGAATCTGAAGCACAAAGTAAGTTTGTGCAAATTGTGTGTGGGTGCGCGTTCGTGCTACTGACGGGAACATGAGATGGGAGATTAGAGGTGGTTCCCAGGCTTATTCCACTTCCATTTTAAAGCTGTGTTTGATATTACCCTTTTCTCAGTTCCAACTGAAAATGCAAAAATCTGAAGACTTTAGTAAGCTCATACATAGCTATTCAAAACAGATGGCAGTGAGAGAGTGACAAAAGATTTGGGAGGAAAAAATCCCCAAACAAGATAACCACAACAGAAGCTGCTCTAGAATACTGGTGATAAAATGCAGATATGAAATGAATACAGAACAGAAAAAATGAAAGTATCTCATAGCAAAAAATACTTGTTCCAAGTAAAATGTCATCTGCAACCTATAGACTGCTGAAGGACCAGTTCCTCTGTTTTAGGATGTGATAAATAGTTTTGAGAAGACTACAGAATATTCTTAAATAAAGCAGAGCAGCTTGTATGCTGCTAAACCTTGGTGCCAGGTGAGGAGATAAGATGAATTGATTTAGGAATCCCAAGAAGTATTTAGTACAAAAGCAAAGTTAGCTCCTTTTTAAACTCCCGGTGTAATGTTCTCTGTGTGCTTAAGCAATGGGCCCTTGAAAAATATATAAGCAATCTTGAGAGTTGGGTCAAAACTTTCAGTGCTGGAGTAGTGTTCCTGTCATATTTGCTCTCTGATTTGCTTTTGTAATTTTAATTGAACAGCTAATCAGCTTGGCTTCATCTAAGTTTGCCTTCTGTCCTGGTCAGTAGAAGGCACGAACATGGGGGATGCAGGTGTTTTTTCAGGGTGACAGTAGTAACCATTAGACTATCATGCAAAAGTGGCTGCTCTTGTAGTTTGCTGTGACTCTTCCCCATTTTGCCATGTTTCAAGTAGAAGCTAGGAAACTTGTGCATTTCAGTAGAGGTAAGCATTTAAACTCGGGTAGAGTTTCAGGCTGAGATTCATTCATCATTCTGGGGCAATGAATGCCTGTGCAAAGGCTGCCAGTTAATGTGCAAGTCCAGGGAGGTGAGGGAGAACAACCATCACAGCTGTGTGGTTGTGTACCTCTTGTCTATTTGGTGTTCTGTCACACCCAGCTGGGATGTCCTGCTTGGCATACCGGCAGCTATGAAAACCCTTCCTCAGTTGGTGTTGGAGGACACTGACTTGGGCATGCAATTCCTACTTCTGGAGTTAGTCACCTGTCTCACTTACAAAACTTAAGTGGCTGAGCAAACAATAGCTAAAAGATCTGACTAAGCTCTTCAAGATAAGAGAGTCAAGCTGAAAGAGGTAAAGACCAAATCCACATGGGCTTATTGGTTCTTCTGGCATGTTTCTGAAGCTGTCAGGTGTTGAAGAGCAGGAAGATAGCTAAAGCCCTTATAGAACAGTTACCTAGGTGCTTTTCCTTTGCACTGTTTCTAGTGTACTGAATTATGTTGTTTCTTTTACAGCTGTTCCTCTGCAATATTTGCTCCTGCTCATACCAAACCACAAAGGGATGCTGATCTGAGACAAGTGTTTGTTAGTACCTCCATCCTCACCGAATGACAGCTTTGTGTCGTTGTGTCTTGTAGCCTAGGAAAGAGAGCTTTGTCCTGTCAGGTGGGAATTTTGGTATTGCAGAAGTTCAATACTTTTACCATCAGACCAACAAGGCAAGGTGGTGGTGTTGCCCTTTATGTGCGAGAGCAAGAGTTCTGGCCGTGGGGAGAGGCGGAACAGGTTGAGAGCCTGTGGGTAAGAATTAAGGGAGATGCGAACGGGGGTGACGCTGTTGTCAGAGTCTACTACAGACCACCAAACCAAGAAGATGTTGATGAGGCCTTCTACAGACAGCTGGAGGTAGCCTCTGGAACATACTCCTTGGCACTCATGGGAGAATTCAATCACCCTGATATTTGTTGGGAAGCCCACACAGCTAGGCAAGTTCAGCCAAAAAGGCTCTTGCAGTGCATCGATGATAACTTCTTAATGCAGGTAGTGGAGGAACCGACGAGTAGAGGCGCACTGCTGGACCTTGTATTAACGAATAAACAAGGACTGGCTGGGGACATTAAGGTTGGGAACAACCTTGGAGACAGTGACCATGACATGGTGGAGTTTAGTATTTTACAAGGTAGAAGCAAGGCAATAAGTAGGATTACAACCCTGGACTTGCAGGGCTAACTTTGCACTTTTTAAAGATCTACTTGCAGGAATCCCA
>NW_008600527.1:0-1397 GCF_000691845.1 Merops nubicus
GCTGTACCTGTCTCAGAGGTGTTGTCCATCCCCACCGTGGCTGCAAACTCAGGCTTGTAGTTGTAGTGCACCAGCCTCATCCTGGAGATCCTCTTGAGCTGCTCCGTGGTGTCCACCTGGGACAGAACAGACACGTGGAGCTCCTCAGGGGGGTGTTGCTTCAGAAGCTGCCATGACTCTGACCTTGAAGCAGCCAAACCAGCAGGACCTTGAGGGGCTGGAGCGTGGCCAGAGAAGGGCCTCAAGTCACCCCAGGGGAGGTTGAGGTTGGCCCTGAGGAACAATTTCTTGCCCTGGAGGGTTGCCCAGGGCTGTGCCAGGCTGCCCAGGGCAGTGGTGGAGTCCCCACCCCTGGAGGGGTTCCCAAGCCGTGGAGATGTGGGGTGAGGGACATAGGTTAGAGGTGACCTGGCCGTGCTGGGGAACAGTTGGACTTGATCATCTTGAAGTTCTCTTCCAACCAAACTGATTTCAAGGTTCTAAGGCCCTTCCCATCTGCTCAGAAGCTCAGGCTGCCCATAAAGACTGTGCCAAAATCAGCAGTGAAGCTCACGAGGCCACCCACACTTTCTCTGGTGCCTCTTTAGACCCCTGATGACCTCCAACCTCCCCTGGATGACCTGCCCCTTACCTCCTGGATGTCCTCCTTCACTCGGAGGTCTGAAGGGTGCATGAGTGAGCCCATGACCTTCACGTTGCCATGGACCACCAGGGCTTCGTCGGGGCGATCCGTGTTGATGCCAACCCGGCCGTGGTGGAACACGGTGTCTGGGAGCTGAGCCCTCTGCCAGAGGACATCACTGTCACTCTCAAACTGCCCCGGGTTGGAGGCCTGTGGAGATAAGGAGGTGGACACTGAAAAGCAGCAGGAGCTGGGCAAAAGGTCTTGGAGATGTAGGCAGAGTGAGGACATCAGGAGAGCCCCAAGGAGCCGTCGTTCTACACGTGCTGCAGAAGGACTCTCTAGCAGGAGAGGCCAGAGGGACATCAGAGACCCTCAAGCTGCTGTGGTGGCCTGGACAGTGTTGTCCTCATGGGTGCAGTGGGATGAAGGTGCCAAACAAGATGGGTGGTCTCAAGTCTTGGATGTCTTTGATCACCTGGAGGCCACGTCCCTCCACCAAGGCTGTTCTCTGACCCCCAGCAGCTCTGCCCTGGACACTGGTCCAACCTTGGAAGAATGGGATCCCCTCCCTGTCCTGCAGCAGGTTCTTGTGTGCCCTGGGGCTGCTCTGGCCAAGGAGATGTGGGAGGGCTGGAGGACATGGGCAGGGATAGCTGCAGTCAAGGCAGGGAAGGTTTGGAGGAGGTGGGAAAGAGCTGGGTGGGAGAAGCAGAGAAAAGCCCAGGACATAGAATCAGATCCACAGACCCATTTGGGTGGGAAGGGACCTTTC
>NW_008600528.1:0-15234 GCF_000691845.1 Merops nubicus
GCCCCTAACATTCTGTGATTCTGAGAATGAATGAGCCATTAAAGTCTTTCCTTTAAAAAAGTAGTCCTCAGTACAACTGTGATTAATTTTCAACACGTACACAAAGCACATTCACCTTAGTTTGTTTGTAACTCCATAGTTAAAGTCTAATAATATTTTTTTTTTAACATAACTAGCTAGGCAACCATTAAAGGGTTCCATCAAAATGAACAAAAGTAGTTTCCTAGTAATACTCTCAGAGCAACTCTACTATCATCCTTCAGACTCCTCTTCATATTTTACAGGGACAAGTTTTTAAAAAGCTGGTTTATTGCTGTAATGATAATTATAGCAAGCAAGAATTTTCTTCTATTTTCCTATTTGCACCTGAATTGGTGTACCTTGCCTTGGACTCTATGTTGTTGCTGTACTCTCTTCCCTGTATATTTGCAGAGTATTTAGCAAGACATCCATGCTAAAACAACACAAACTATCCATAATTTGTGCTGAAAAGTTGATTAAAATATCATGCTGTGCATCTTAATTGTTAAACATTATATGAACCTATATTAATCAAATATTTGGGTTTTTTCCTATCCCTTACAGTATTCTGCAAACCTGTTTCAGCCGTTATCAGATACTAGCCGTCCAGACTTTTTTCCCCACTGTGCGTGTTTTATTAAAATAAATTCATTACACAAATCAAGTCACTGGTACTAGTAAGCTTCAAATGTATGTTTTCCTACCTAGCCCCATCTCAAATCCACCAAAATGTATCAGAGATGTCCCTTATATCCAGATTAGGAATTTTACATAAAAAGCATTTGCCAAATATTATTTGAATCACTGAATTGTAATGTTTTGTGAGCTCAGAGTTTCTTTCAGAGACTATGAAAGCACTAGTATTCCTGTTACCAAGTACTAGTATTCCTGTTACCTGAAGTTCATTTCTGCCTTCCTTATTTTTAATCCAATTTTTGCCCTGTGCTTGTGGATCGATTAATAAAGGATAACGAGACGCTTTAGTGACAATAATTCCATTCTGTATGGATAAGTCATCATTTGGCAATCCTTGAAGGTTCCATTCACTGATAGTTGGAGCATCAGTCAACATTTCTATGAGGTTCAAGTTGTTACCAAAGGGGATTTTCCGGCTTTTCATTTCTTTTTGCCAGTCATTTAATAGCAGACTGCGGAACTCTTGGTTAAAAGGACCAGAATAGGACAGAAAAGCTGTAGCCAAAAGCACATCACCTTAAAGAAAAAAAAACAAAAGAAATTAAAAATTAGAACTTTGCCAAGTCTATCAATGAATGAGTTGCTTCCATCTCTAGTTGTTATATGGCTTGGCTGATAACTGAAGGACACACTTTGACCCATAAAGAAGGCAAATCAGCCTTTTTCACAAGGCTCATTGCATAGCAAGGCAACGCTACATCTCAGTAGATGACACCTTATTTTGTCCTTGTAGGAATCAAGAGATGGGCATCTGGCAGCCAGCCAAGGTCAACCCAACACATAAGACACTATCACAAACACCAGACCCTGCACAAGCAGGACATGGCAGAATAAACTTGTACATAAGCTTTCAATTCCATCATTTCCCTGAATAATCATGAGAATAGGATTAAACAATATTTTGGAGGGAGAAAAGAACCTTTACTTAGGAGTACTAGTTATGAACAAATCAGTTTCAATTATTACTACAAATAATAGAACAATTTAACAAGCATCATTACAGTTAAGTATGACAAGTTCTAATCTTCTTGTCAGCTTCAGAATTGCATCCCTAAATTTCATGACACCATAGTTTTGTGGGGAGAAGACACCATACTTTTATACTGACTATTAATACTTTTTTTTTTACTTTTTCATGTTACCCATAAAAAACCCATGATGAGTGTGTTGGGGAGGAATCCTGTATTTTTAGTAAGTTCATAATACATATATACAAATCATACTAGCAAATAAAATACAACCTAGACAACGATATCTGGTTTTTTTACAGCATTTCAAGGCAAAAGTCAGAAACTTCAGACCACAGTAAAAGACAAGATAAATGTCATTTACTTGAGGCCACAGTCAAGGGCAAGATAAATGTAATTTACTTGACCTAACTACTAAACTAATTCATTACAATGTACTTTAGCTTCAAAGTGCATATTTATACAATAAAAATGAACCTCTAAGAAACAAAAGTTTCATGAACTGCACTTAAAAATATCAATTTCTACATGTAAATGTCCATGCCTGAGTATCAGTCTTCCTCTCCTCCATACATACTCTCATTTATAGACATTTTATTGGCACTTGCTAAGTTATCATTCTCTTTGCATTGCTGCCTACAAACATCAGTTAAGTTAAACCATCAATGTCCCAAGTATGCACCGCATATTATACATGTCTAGTAAAAGCCCATGGACAGCATACATAGATACTGTTAGGGTTTTTTTTAACTATGAACCTTAGTCTTATATTGTTTTCTTTTAACTAGCAGTGCTTTAGCAAGAGAATAACAATTACCTTCATTTTAGCAACAGGGAAGTTAAGCTACAAAGGAAAAGCTTGACATTTCAAATGTTTTCAGTTTCATAACCCATTACAACCCAACTGACTAACTTCCAAGTTTAAAGGTGTGGACAAAAGCTTACCAACTAGCCTCTTGGTCTGCACAGCAAATTCTTTACTCTGCTCTGTCCACCTCTCTTTTTCACCTGCTAAACCACTTATTAGACTTGAGGCAGTTTGCATTTTATGGCGGCAACGTTCAGCATCTTCAAGTAAAATCTACAGAAAATCATAAAGCAAGAAATATGTTTTACAGTCATGGATCCAATAGGCCAGAAAAATCTCTACATCTGTTTAAACTGCTAGTTAAACAACAGCCTAAAAATATGTTCTCAAAACACTTATATCGCTTTGCAGAGAAGGACAGAAAGTGGGATGGAGAAAAAAAAATATCAGGACAACTACCAACATTTGTCATAAATCTAATTCAACTTTTTAGTACTCCTCCTCTTAACTTTAATGTTGGCAAAAAAAAAGTTAAATGACATGAAAGTGCCTGGTACCTATTAACTCTGGCCAATTCTGCCCAGAATTTCAAATACATTACACACAACTAACATATGTTAACGAAACTTGATGTTACAGTAGTATGTGCTAAACAAATAATCCAAATAAAATAGTTCTTGAGGAGGTATGAGGAAGGCGAGAATCAGTGGTGAAGGAGAGAGGTGGGCTCCAAAGAAGCAGCATCCAAATAATATCTCTTATCCCCTGTCCATCATCATCCTTTCCAAGGAATAAAGGTGAAATTGAGAGAATGCATGTTTTCCTTAAAGTAAAGGTAGCAACTTCTTTTCTGTAAATAGCCTTTCACCTGTTTTTCTCTCATCGCTTTTTCGTACTCTGCCTGCACAATATCTAATTCCTCTTGCTTAGCACCCAGTTCTTCTTGAGCTTTCTGCAGATCCAGCATAGCAGCGGTTAGGCGAGTCTCCTGGATTGCTAAATTAGCCTATGAAGCATACAAACACAGAATTGCATTCATACCTGCAACATCTCAAAACATTTGCTATAATGTTTTTCAAAGAGTTTTACTGTACTACATTTCAAAATCAAACTGCTCAGTAGAGATTTCACCATTCATTAAAACCTTTTATTTGAATTTTACAGTGAAGTAACCTTATTACAGATAGCTGCAGTTAAGCACTTGGTCTAAGATCAACTAGAAAAAAAATAATTAGAAAAACTTCTGGGAATGCCAGCCATTCTCCATCTGACAGAAAAGTTAGTCTGATCAGGCCTACAAAAAAGACTCGTGCTGCCAGAAGGCTGTTTGATTTCTCCACCCAATATGCTTTGTCTAATGAAAGATATTACCTCTAACTACAAATCCTATTTCCCTCTCGGTGATTCCTATTATAAATACAGGCTATTCCGAGTTAAAATCATGTTTGAACACGTTCTTCCTGACTTTCATTTTTACCTTTTAACATCTGTTTAGGTCTGTTTTCTCTCTAAACAGCACTGATGATCAGAGTCTCTGTACGTCTTCTTATGAACTAAGATGTAAGACTTTAAAAGAATCAGATGGTGATTTTTTTCCAATTTTATTATTATTTAACATAAAACAATTGCAATATAAATCAAACTATATGACAGCGGCTTCAACCTCATTCAGAAGGGGTCCAGAGTCATAAAACTGCACAATCTCTTTCATAATTTTGGCAACTTAGAAGTGGTAATACATTCGAAATGCATTTTACTGTAGAGTTACTATTTTCAGGCTAATAAATTCCTACAGAGGCATGCACCAGTTGGAATAAGGCAGCTGATGTTTCAGCAGATGAAATCTTGACGTGCACACAGGTGGAGAGGAGAAGGATGTTTGTGTGCCTACCACTGATTAACAGACTTACCTTTAAAGGTAATACTTCTTTATTGATGGAAAAAAATACAGCCATAGCTCTGGTCCATGAGCAAAGGCCAGCAACATTCCCACACACTCTCTTAGCTGTCTCAATGTTGTAGTCTGCCATTTCAAAATAAGGGCTCAAAAGTTCTACCACTTCTTCATTAATTGTGTCCTTTGGAAATTGCTAAAAAAATAAGTGCAATATACATGTTGTATGTAGTATAAGCTATACTTGTATGTATTTCAGCACACACAGAGCACTACCAGGATCACAGATGTGATTTAGAAACAGCCAGTATGAAGTTCTGTCTCATGAGTCTGAGAGCTTGCCACGTTCATTCCACTCTGTTCTCTATTCTTATAAAATTCAAAAGTTTGCCTTCATCTACGATCTTTGCTATCTTACACTGTCCGTTTATTACCATTGCACAGCTAATTATTGATATAATAATATCCTGCTTGAAATTCCATTTTCCTTAAGACTAAGTAACATAATGACCAGAAAGAAAAGGAAAAGCTTAGCTCTGATTCATAAATGTACATTCTACAAGGCAGACCTCTCAAAGGGCAACCCAGCTATCTTCTCCTTAAATTACCTTATCTCATTAGCAGAATGTTTCAGTCTTACAAATTTATTTTGACCCTCCCTTTTCTCCAAAAAATATCTCTTCCATTTTTCATCACCAAAAGCTCTCAATTTTCTCCCTCAAATTTATTTTGGTGGTAAAATATTCTATATAAGTTTGTGCTTCTTTAAAGATATATTTACTAGGCATAATGTAAGTCCATCAGTGATGAACTTGGAAAAATAGCTGTTCTCTGAAGCACAGACAGGTTTATTTATGCACAAGCAATTAAATGTTGAAGCCCTTCAGTAAATTAAAAATCCTTACAAGTGATGCAATGTGAATACTACATAAATGGCATCTATGGCACTACCAACCATACAAAATTCGGCGAGCTTATCATCTGTGACTACTCCCTGGATCAAAGACTGATTAAGTAAACACCTCAAAATGCAGAAATCAGAGATAACATTCAGTGGGGAAGGACCAGGTACAACTTATTCTGAGTAGATTAATCATATTATTAGTTTAAAGTATGAACCAGAATTTATACACCAGTCACTCTTCTGATTTCCCTAGGCAAATACCATGGAGCTGAAAATCCCAAATTTAAAAAGAAATCTCATTTTGTACATCTAAATAATCAACTATTCTTTTGCAAGCCGCTGTACGAGTCAGAATGTTGAAAACTAATGAAAAGTTAGGTACCAGAAAAAAAGATGTTTTCTATCAGCTTTAATGAAACAGGTAAGTAATGGCCATTCAAACCAAATGCTTAAAGCTTTGAATCATTTGTCACTGAAAGTAATTTCATTGTCTAACTTAGGGAAACTATAATTGATTTATGACCTGACTTTGCCAGAAAGATTCAACTTTATTTCATTATGACATACTTATTTTTAAGTCCTTAACATTTCAGATCTATTGTGTCTGATTCCCCTTGCACATTTGTTCTCCTGTGAACACCAGAGAAAACCCTGCTCCCTATTTTATTAAATTTTAAAAAGTATCAAAAAGAAGGTTGCACCAGCACCTGTAGGTTCTGTAAGAAGTTCCCTGCTGTCATCAGTTTCAAAGATTCTTGCCACGATGGGATGGCACAGCATTTTTCCTGATCAATTTTCACATTGTTCACCTTCCTCTGGAAGAGCAGTAACACACAGTCCATGATACGCATAATGAGGTGAGGAGGTCGGCCCAGGGTGCGGACAGTGGCAATGTCTGCAGGCTTTATTGTCTGTGAATTTAAAACAAAGGGTAGAACAATTACTGCTATTGTTTACTTGCTAAGACATAGAGCACAAGCTCACCAACAGTGTTAAACCACTGGAGAAGAAAAGATTATTCATATTATTTTTTATTTAAAAGAATTTTGCCTCTAAAATGGCTGAAGCTAGGACTGTCCAACCTGACTTTCACTGCTACTAGGAACCCTCAGCTCAGTCACCTCCACAGCAGCACCTCAGAGCTTACAACTATCATGCACATTTTTGACAAAACAATGAGCAAAGCAGAAACATCTTGAAATTTTACCTATATTTTTGAAATGCAAACTTGCTGACCAGAAACTGTGTTTAGAAAGGGAAATACATTCTGTTGATACTTGGCAAAAGAGGATGAATTAAGGAAACCAGTGAGAAGGCCTGATATAGGTATAGAATTGCACCTTCTGATTCATCTTACTGGGAAAGTTTCTGTTGTACAATCAGACCCATGAGAAAAACAGATAGATTATAATTATGTATGAAAACCCAGGCCTTATTAAGTAAGGCCAAGTAAGTCTAGGGTATGAATCTAATACTATAACTTAGAACTCCATGTACATCACCAATCAGAAAAGACTGTCAGAAGAGTCTACTGAAGGTGTGTCTTTAGAGAAACAGTTCTGAGCAGTAGTGCATACTGCACCACACAGAACAAAAAAAACACTGAACAATGGTGGCTGCTGATGGGCAGGCCCACTCCTCTGACAGACGTAACTTGGATCAGCAGCTTTGTAATCAGCATGAGTGCATCACAGTGACAAACAGTAAGCAACAGGCCACTGTAGGTGTTAGGACACCTTGCTTCTAACCTAGCACATGCCTCATAAAGGAAGATTTTAATTACTTGTGTTTATACTTCAAGAAAAAGATTGCATATTATTGCAGATTATCCTGATCACCTTCCTTCTGTCTGTGTTTTGTCTCCCTTTAATATTTTGCTGCTCACTGGGTTCAATGTGCACCCAATAATTCAGCAGATTTTTTTTCCAGATTTCTGTGTGGAAACTTTGACCAGTGTTTTTTAGTGACTTTTAGGAAATTCAGCCCAGCCTTTTTTGATAACATTCAAATTGCAGGGAAAAAAAAATTGCCTTTAATTACAATTTATTTATTTACTTCTAGTTGTGTGTTTAATGTGCTATTTTTATTGTAGTGTAACAAAGTGTAACAAAGTTGCAAAAAAAGAGACAAAGTGTAACAAAGTTGTATTGAATCTTAACAATTCCTACTCAAACTTTAAAAAACTGGTCTTATTATATGTTTAAAAAAAATTGATTATGAGTTGTTCCATACCTACCTGTTTCTTAATAGAACATTTAACAGTACTAAGAAAAGTAAAAAAATTGAGTGCAATAACCAACTACAGATTTAAATTTTTTTTATCAGGGAAGTAACCTTTATGTTTAGCAAGTATTTTAATAGACATTTGTCTACAGTGCAAGCAGAATTCCATTTCAGGAATCCCTAGCTGGAAATTTGCATAATTCATAATGATTGTGAAATTTGTTTGGTTTTTTTTGAGAAATGTAGCCCTATATGGACTCATACAGCAAATTTTCTTGCTTAAAGGAGTTTCTGAATGAACGAATGCATGCTGAGAATATATATATGCATGCTGATAGGCTTGATTTTATGATCTTTTTCCTTTCCCCTTTAGGCACAGGCAAAGCAATTTATTGTGGCAAATGCAAGAATTTCAATCCCAACTACCTTTCCCCATTATAAAGTCTCATAATATGCTAGTGTAGCTTTGCCTTCTAGTCACATTTTAATTTATTAGAATCCCAAATTTTAAGAAGAGCAGCTTTATTTTAATCTGGTTACTTTTGTCAAAACCAGAAAGTAAGCTGTACTAAGATGCAGGACAGGACACAGGACACTGGTGCACTTGTCATACCTCAGACACTGGCCAGTTAGCATTATTTGTTTATGCTCTTGTCAGAATGTTTGCACACCTCTGGGGCTTGGGGCTGGTTTTGTTTTTAACTTTCTCCTGTAGCTAAATATCAGGATATTATGATTCAGACTTGCTTTTTTATTCCACTCTTATCAGCTGTCATATCATCACCCTTCATCAAGACATTTCTACTCTGCCCTTCAAGAATCATGGCAGTCAGATTGTTAAGCACCTCTTCCTCAGAGTGAAGTCACTCACTCAGAAGATCAATGAAAAATTATTTATACTAGATTTTGAAGACTTTGCTTTGAAGGAACATCATAATAGTCTTTAACCATCACACCTGTTGGCAGCCTCTCAAGTAGAACGGAAAACTTTCCGGTAAATCTACATAACCACCTGTGAAGTTCATCTATCCCTCAGGTTTTTCCTTCATCCTTTTCTATTTCTTGAGATGCCAGCTCCCTCCTAGCCTCTAGTAGTATTAAGTTTACTTCAGATACCACTACTGTTGCTTATGACAAGTGCCTTGAGGGACATTCTTTATACAGTCAGATGAACAGAGGTTTAAAAAAATTACTATGCAATATCAACAAAAATTCAGTATTTTTCCATCACTAATGATGCATCACATGAAGATAGGGCAGAGTGTTAGCACTCTATTAAAAAAGCTTTACAAAAAGAGTATGTTGAAAGACATGAAATCCCATCGTGAATGCTATAGATCTGGGTAATGCCACAACTCCTAAGAAATATTTTTTGAAGAGGGTAGAAAAAAAGTGGATCAGCAAATGTATTCAAAATGTAATTCACCAGTGAAAACTTCAAATATAACAGAAAGTTTAGATTTGGATAGAATTACAACTGTTTTTACACAGAAAACCACTTTTTTAGTCACTGCACACAAGCTGTTTCACAACAGTATCAACTTTCAGTTACTGGTCTAATATCAACCTGCAGCACATCATATATCAGACATAGTTTCAAATGAAAGTTAAAACTTGCCATTTTCTGAAAAACTGCGTATTTTTTCCACTCAGGTGGAAAAACAAAAAGAAAACTGAACCTAAAAGCGCCTCAAAATATGTATATTTGCTTAATACATTTTCTGTCAACTGATGAGTTATCCAATGCACCTGCAATCTTGTATTTGTTTTCAAAGCCTGTCTTCTTAGCAGTAAAATAAAGCTATAGAAGTTCCATGTACTAACCTGTAAGGCTGCTTCTGCCTCTTCCAAAGCAGGCTTAGCAGCTTCCAACTTCTCTTCAGCAATGGCTTTGTCAACTGAGATACTGTCTACAATAGCTTGAGCTTTGTCTTTCACTTTCTGAACTTCACCCTTCACCTTCTCAGCAGCCTGTGCTTTTACAGTAACTTCTTTCAATACCTAGAAGGTGAGAAACCCCACATGCCAGATATTACAGAAAACAGCTGTAAGAATATATGTATATATTTTTTAAATTTTATCTGTTGAATTCCAGAAGCACAGAACTCAAACAAGTTTGCTTTCATCACATAAGTTTCCAATATCCCTTCTCCCCAACACTTAACTTCCTTTTACTTGATTAATCTTATCAAAATAGAAGACAAAAAAAGAGAAAAAAATTCAAACAGCATTACATTTTTAAGTCTTTACATACCATGTCAGCTTTTTCATTGGCAACTTGAAGTTCCCTTTCTTTTACCTCCAGCTCTCTGCTTAGAGCAGCCACTGACTCAGATGCCTCTTTCAATTTTTCCAGTCCCGTATTTATTCTGGAGTTAAAAAGCAAAATAAGAAGCATGTAATTTATGTACTTCTAAATGTATGTACTCCTTATGTAATTTACACTCTGCTTTCCAAATTATCCCATCAATAGCATGTATCACATCAATCAGAATGAACAATAGCAAAAGATGCTTTACACCAAAAACAGAACTTGTACAAGAACGTTCACACAAGTGTTTTGATGTCTTCAAATTCAAGAAAGTGAACAATAAAAAATTACATGAAGGGAGTCTGTGACTTGAAGTTTTACCCACTTCTAAGTCAAACAATACACCTTTATCATCGCATAAAAATCCTACGTGTTGGTTCCATATATTCCACCATCCCTGTTAAGCTCCAAGCTGATACTCAAAAGACTGTTCTATACAGCAGGAAGTATTTTCTGATGACTAGAATCCTGAGAAAGATCTCAAATCACTAGATTTCTAACTCAAATTGGCTTTGAATCCAAAGAATGTTTCCAAGTGAAATAAACTAGTTTGAGTCTTTCTTAAAGCCTTCCAGCTCTTTGGGCCAATCTTTCGAAAATGAGAAGACAGTTTTCCTTAAGGATTATACCAGTTGATATACTAAATGCTAATTTTACGTGTTATTGGAGTACTTCTGACATGAAGATAAATCTGCAAATAGATTTCATTAGTTTAATAAAGTATCTGAACAGGAGAATGAATATATCAAACCCACTTTAATTATCTACACGTAAAAAGCTCAGCAGCGTAAATTAGGCTCTATGATCACAAAATCAAAATCACCAAACATATGTCTTACATATTCATAACAGGATAGATAGAAAACAAGAAGCAAGAAAACAAAAGTTGCCCTCTAGTAAATAAAATGCTATTGTGCATATATTATTAAATTAAATGTAGATGTTTTCTTTTATTCATTAAAAATGCATGGGAATAATTTAACTTCATCTTTTTTTCCACACTACCTTGTTTTTTTTTCAAACATCACTGCCCTTCTTCCCCTCCTCCAAAAATATATATTCTTTAACTTACATGCCAAGAGCAACTATAATATTTGGTCAAGTTACAGCTTTACACAATTTCAGGAAATATAAAGAAAATAATCCAGTAGCTGTGAAAAGAGGCAAGCCATGCATTGAAATGGAGGGTATCAGAACACACCTATCTGGGGAAGAAAACTAGAGGAAGACAGTAGTAAAGTGAGCAGTTTACCTGTTTGCTAACATCTGCACTTCAGCATGCTTCTCTTTGTATGTGGTTTTATATCCCTGAATAAAGGACAGGTAGGATTTTGGAGTCACATGTGTAGAACGCCTGTACCTTTGAAAGTAACCAGAACACTTCTCTGCCACTCCATCCTGGAAGGAGCCCATACACTGTACAATTTCCCTCTTTGTATCAGCAGTGCAGTCCATATCAAAGGAGGACAGGAAATGTTCAGATACTTACAAAAGAAAGAAAAACATAACTGTACATAAGTATTCAGGAAAAACTCTTAGCTTACAAACAAGGTAATATAAAACATGTCAGCAAGTATTAAGTCAGCATTCACCCAGCTTCTGAAACCCCAGTCTTCTTTCCTCTCCACCATAAGATTCTGAACGTTATGCCACACTTCTCAGTAAAAAGTACAGCCAAGGATGTGGTATTCCTTCACCTCCAAAGTGTGCAACTGCTTTTTCTCTCTGAACCTAACTGCTAGCTGCTGGGGACTGGGTAGTCACAGCCTTCCTCTGCATGCCTGATCCCAGGCACAGCCACTAACAATCTCTTTCTTTAGTAGTATATTGCCTTCTTTACTAATGCCTTTAAACCATCTCCAAGGGGAGTTTTCCATCAAACTGTGCACAAAGCCTTTCCTCTGTTAATACAGATTAATACAGCAAGCTTTAAGACAACAACTATATAAAATTTTAGAACCAAATAACTTTCTTCTGCCAGTGTGCTGGCAAAATTCAAAGCCATTAAAACAACTTCATGACCAATAATACAAGAATTAAATATCTGCAAAGACAAAACCTTCACCTACCTGCCACTAGAGCATCCTTTGGCCACCGGCTGAACCAATCTATAGTACACCCAGAAATAAGAGCAGGGAACTTCAGGGCTCTATTTCGGAATTTTTCACCTACTGGTGAAAAGCAAAGAACCACATGAAGGTTCTGATGAACTCTAGACATGAAGTAGTCATACAGAATCTCACTGGTTGGAGGTCTGCGTGGATGTTCCTTTTTGAAGGTGGGTATGAGGTCACTAGTGATCTCATCTACTTCATCACGTGCAAATAAGTTTGACACCTTTGAGAAAAAAGGAGATATTTTTCATGCTTTATGAAATGGTCTAAAATAAAGTATATAGCATAAGGTTCATTTAATACATAGCATTTCAAAAAAGGACATATATTTCAGACATTCAAGTTCTAAGGAACCACCCCACTTGTTTAAACCAGCACTTTTAGTGAAGTTATTCCATTAAGCACACTGAAATCTAACTTGCTGTAAAAGTAAAGCCCACTCTCCCATGTGAAAATCAAAGAATCCATGCACAATGGCTTCACTTTCCTCCTTTAATATCCTATTAGCTAATAGAAATTACTCTGAAACACACTGCTGAAATAAAATGAATAAACGAATAAATGGCATCGCGTCTATTCAGGACATAAATTTGCCATACAAAAACTAATTGTACGCTAATGAGATATTTAATTTAACAGGCAATTTTGTTAAACTTCAGTGATGTTCCCCATTTCTCGACTTCTTTTTAAGCTTTCCCATGTACCTGACAGCTTTTCAACACATTTAAAAGGGTCTGACTCAAACAATTTCTCTGTATGGAATGATAATGCTCATCCTTAGTTTTGTAATAGCTTTGTCTCACTCTAACCTAGCACAATGGATTGTTTTCATTTTTTATAATACTGTAACACTTGACCTGTAGTTTATGGAAGTGTTCCCTTTACATATAAAAGAATATTCAAATAAATTGTATTATTTTACTTTAGAATTATAAATTTTAAAAAGCAGAAAACTGTTCATCAGAAGGCATCTTACCTCTCCTGATGATAAAACATTGTTCAGATACTCCAAGAAAGACTCATCTTTAATCTCATTGTCTGTAAAAAGAAAACAGATGCCTTTGCCTTGCAGTCCTGCTGTTCTGTACAAGAGTTTCAGATCTTCCATCAAGTTTAAAGTGTTATATGATCTACAAAAAAAAAGGACAGTTGTACTAATATTCATTCTTTTTAAAAAGAGTTTCTTGTTAAAAAAAAGAACAATCCAGTTTAACTAAGAATGAACATCTCAGAATTTAAGGCAAAACGTGCTATAGTCCAGGAATTTTCATTTAGATTAGGAGGAAAGATACAGCTTATTTCAAAGTCTCACATTAAATACCTAATCCAGTCTTCTTCTACCTGCTTTCTTTTTCACCTCCCACATCAATAAATAAGTAAATAAATATGCAATCCTGAACTCCAAACCTAACAAAAAAAAGCCCAAAACAACAACAAAGTCTCAAACCTGAAGCTCTTATCCTGCTATTTCTCTCTTTTTTGGTAGAAAAGACAGTCTGGTGTTGTCTCAGAGAATTTTGTCATGTGCTGGGTGCAATAAGATGCTTATTTTATTGACTAGTTATAAAGTTCAGACTAGTTGGTCCTTCTGGTGGAAGATATCACCAATAGTGGCACTCACCATTTAAAAAAAAAAAAAAAAAAAAAGAGAGCAGCAGCAAACTCAGACATTAAAAAACATAAATATTACTAGACAAGGTGTGCTGGTTTGACCTTAGTGTCTTCATAGTTGCTTCTCTCACATGTTCTCAATCCTCTCTTCCAGCTGCTATTCTGCAGCAGGGTTTTTTTCTCCTTAAATATGTTATCCCGGAGGCACTACCACCACTGCTGACAGGATCAGTCCTGGCCAGTGGCTGGGGCCAAAAACCAGCTGGCACAGCCTCTATTGGACACAGGGGAAGCTTCTAGCAGCTTCTCACAGAAGCCACCCATGTAGCCCCAACACTACCAAAACCTTGCCACGCAAACACAATACACAAGGTTACACTGGAATGATCTCTCTGGCTGGATAAAGGACTGTAATAGAAGCTGAGGCTTCTAGAGTGGTCAACAGGAATTAGCTTAAAACAGAGAAGCGGTTGCATGCACTTTATTACAAGTTTCTTATGTAACAATAATGATCTTATGTACACCCTGAAAAAATGAGAAATCATGCAACAGTTTCTCATTACTGGGGAGGAGCTCAGGAAATAAATACGTTGGATTGTTTGTTTTTTTTTTTTCCTTGATGTTTAAGAAGATAATTTTTTACATTTCAGAAAAAATACCATAATCTTCAAGATAAGGTTTCATACGTGTGTTTATAAATATGACACTTCAAAAGAAAAGACACCACTAAAATTAGAAATGGACAGAGACAAGACATAAATATCCTATGCTCTTTTGTTTCTGCTGCAGGAAGAAATAATGATTGGAAGAGTTACTGTTAATTACTCAAATTTAAACAAAAATACTGACCTGAAATAAAAATACTTTAAGCTATATACATTGAGTTAGCAATATGACTATCATCTACTTCGGTGTTCTAAATGAAACCATTTAAAATCCAACAGTTATTATCTTAAAGAACTCATAGAACACGAAATTTTGGATTAACAAAAAGCAAACATTTGTATCCAAGGAGGTATTTCGCACAAATTATATAGATGTATTTATATAAGCATTAATGGTTAGAAAAGCATGGAGTTTAATTTTATCAGTCAGATCACACCTCTGCACTTTCCTGTTGAACCACTTGGAGAATTCCAAGGGGGTTGTCAGGCAAGATTATATTTTGTCAGAATTACCAATGAATCTTTCCTAAAACTGTTTACTCAAATCTCCACTCAGTCTACTCTTCATGACAGTTTCTTTAATTCATTTGGAGCACACACTAGGTTTACAAGCCTTTAGCTGTAAGGTTTTCCCAGATGTTTCCTGGTCTTTGTTTTTCATGGACTTTATATAGGCCTTCTTATATGTATCTCAGGTGCCAAGGCAACGTCAAGTGTGAAGCTGCACACCACTTTGTTCGTTCCATATTTCACCCTCTAGTGACTTCATACTTCTTTGTGGTTGATATCCAGCAATTTGCTACTGTTTGTTTTGTCAGCTGTATTGTTATCTCTCTGAAGTCTTTCCTATTTCAAATAGATCCTCTGATGATATCCTCACCAAGAGGCATTCCCACATGTTAACCTACAAATTCTTCTGCAGCCAACAGTAAAATCATTTAACTTCTCTACAATGATATCTTATTTGACTGCTGAAAATATTTTTAATATATTTTAAATATTTTAATATTTATTTTATA
>NW_008600529.1:0-239 GCF_000691845.1 Merops nubicus
GAGGGGCGTGCGGGAAAGGAACGCGGCTCCTCCCGCCCCCTCCCCGTCCTTTATCCCGGTAGCCTGTTTTAATAAATAATTACAGGCAGCTAAAGGATTTGTTCATTCCAAAAGGTCTCCCCTTCACATTTCTCAGAGGTTCGGCTCAAGGAGACACCATGATAATAAGGCTGACTCGGGATCCCTACTTCACAATGTCATTATGAGCTAGCATTTAAAATGAAAAAAATATGTATATT
>NW_008600529.1:377-606 GCF_000691845.1 Merops nubicus
GTTGGGAGGTAGCATGGAGTTCATTTGCATTTCCAATGACTAGGACTAATCCTCTGCTACCGCGTTTATATTTCCTTATTACTTCTCCTAATTATCTCCTTCTTCAGCGCGTAGCTTTTCCTCCTCTCTCCGCTCCCTGCTCCTCCCCGTTTCCAAACACCCGGCGCATTGTTGTCCAGGATGACGGAGGGCTAACGATGGCCTGTCCATAGAGCACCCTAAAAATCAG
>NW_008600530.1:0-550 GCF_000691845.1 Merops nubicus
TCCCAGCCCCTGTAACCATGACAAAATCTCACTAAAGATTACCATCAGCCATCTGTATGCATATAAACATAAAACTGAAACCAAAACAGGCTGAACCTACCATGAAAAAATAGGCACTAAAAGGGACAAAACAGTACTTATGTTTGGCCCACAAAAAGGTAAATTGCTTCTCAGCAGCACTACATGCAACAACAAAGAGAGCTATTCCTTGCCTATTTGATTGAAATAAGCTTCCCTCACAAAACAAACAATATCACTTTTCAGGTGCGTGTCACAAGAGACAGCAGTGGTTATGAGACATATCTATAATCCACAACTCTCAACTGAGAAAAATGGAAAAAACATTTGTTTTATGAGACATGAAGCAATTGTGAAGCAATGCAGTTATGAAATCCGTTAGTGCAAACATCTTTTAAGGAATACTGAAAAAACAGGGACATGTAGATGAAGCTTAGCAACTTAAAAAACCCAGACTGTTTGCTTTGCAAGAGTTATGGTGCAACTCATGAAAACAAACAAATAGTGTTAAATTTTTTTCCTGGTTTTCCCT
>NW_008600530.1:581-32166 GCF_000691845.1 Merops nubicus
GTACATGAAGATGTTCCAAGTAGTAAAACATTTGTTCTGCTCATTTCAGAGTAGCAGAATAATAAATAATAACTGCAAATTGAATAGATAAAGCAAAAAAGTCATAACCATTTCTGAATCAAATATGCATTGAAGAAAAATATTATGTCTTGTAGTCTCGTGTTCAAAACCTGTTGCTCAGGTTGGTTTCTGAAGCCATTAGTGGACAGAGAAGGCAAATATGAGCTCTGGCATCTCCTTCAGGAAAAAAGAAAAGGAAGAAGAAAGGAAAACAATCAGGAGAGCTGGAGTAGCAAGAGGCAATTAAAATTTTTGGTCAAAACCCATAAAAATTCTGTTTCCATTTAAAAGTTTGTATCATTCAGACTTAGGGTCCCTTCATTCCTCTGCCCCAAAGGCACCATCACCTTCCTCCCTCATCCAACTCCCTTACAGAAGTGCAGGCCAGTGGCTGCCACTCTTTCTTTCCTGGCATGGAGCAACAATAACCATTTATATTGAAGAAACATAAATTGGGGCACATAATGGCATCAGTTATCAAACAAAACAAGCTAGCTAATAAACTGAAGACTGGTTGAGGAATAAAGACAAGATGAAAGGCTGCAGTTATCACTTCAATGTGAGCTTTTCCACTGCTTCCCAGTCATGACAATACTGCTCAACAAAGTGACAAAAGCCCACTGTGTTTCAGAGCTATCAAAGAAATTCCCACTACAGGAAATACACAGAATAAGGTCAAATACATCATTATTTTAGTTTTCCAGCATCTGTGTCAGGTCACATTTAGATTTGGTTAGCTGAATTTCCTGCGTCTGAGCTGTAAATTCTTGACATATTCAGGAGTTCCCCCATAACTACATCCTCCAGAATAAAATGTTTTTGCCTTGTCTTGCCTTGCTTTGCCTTCTTTCCCTCCTCACAAAAATGCTCCTCTTTCTCCCAAACAGGAATCTGGTGTAGTTTGGTCACCAAGTTATAACACTTCATGTTTTGGAGGGTGGGCTTCCCCAGGTCTGTGCTGACCTCAGCCCCACGCACCTGGCTAGCAAATGGTGGAAGGCAGCACAGCCCTAGCCTTGACCCAAGAGCATCTCCATGATCACCAAGTCTGTTATGCCTACTTGTGACATACAGGGTATAATAGTCCAGGTAAGGGAAATCAAATACACTGGTATATTTTCAAGGGAAGCAACTAGTAGTGGTTGTGGTTCATTATATTGAACATGTTAAAGGCTGAGAGTTGTCAGGAAAAGAAAAGGATCATACAAATTAAGGGATTTTTTTTTTTTTTTTCTGTAACATGGTGAAATTGAAGGAAAGCTTCACTAGCTTCACAGCTTAACACCAGCTTCACAGGTCCTAGTTCTGCCATTACTGAATGGATGTGCTGAAATGTGGGGGGAAAGAGGACTTTTAATTATGGCAGGGAGCTGTGAAATGCTGTGATTATCAGAGAGTAGTGAGAAAACTTCCCTGAAATTAGTTAGCGGTCATGTACTCTGCTGTTTTAACCACTGTGAACAGCTCATACCTACTGTGAACACACCAAGGGAGCAGCCCTCATGTCCCCCTCCAGCTTTTTACTGTGGGCTGAATGGTCCTGACAATTTTCTTCCTCTTCTTACAGCAAACACAACCTAATTCACCCACCAACATAACCTGTCATCTTCTATTGTAAAACAGGGGTCACAGTGTGAAGATACAGGTACAGGTGGCCCACAGTGATCCTCTTGTATTGCTGTACCAAAGTCACCATCAAACACTCCTCATCTGAAAGCAACCATAGCTAATTGTGTTGCTGATTTATGTCACAAGTAATTGTACTGCCTAGTCATGGTCAAAAGCATGTCTTAACTCTGAAAGTTTTGGACTAACGTATTTTTGATGGTAAATACCACAAGTATATATTTTTTTCTTAGTGGGTGCCTTATTTTAATCGCTGCTTCAATAGTGAAGTCACTGCTGGGATGGTGGACAACAAATATTTAACAGTACTTGATAATGCTATGCAAAAGTGTAGGGCATAAATTGAGGAAGAACACCATATCCAATTGAAGTGGCAGAGGAATGCAGTAGGCAGAATGCAATTACTTGTATGAGATTTTGCCTAGGAAACTGAAGCTAACACCTCTACTCCACTGAAAAATGTACTTTTTAGCAAATGCTAGTCTGTTTCTTTGCTAGGTGAACATTGCATTGTTAGACTGTTGACAGGAATGTTAGGGTGAAAAAGAAAAAACCCAAGTAGAGCACAATTAATGTTTCTTGAATGTTTATTGATTTCATGCTGATGTAAGAAAAAAAAAAGCCATAGCTGTCTAAGGAAAGCAAAATGGAAAACAAGGGAAAACAAGTTTTGTTTTGAGCTTCAGACATTTCTAAACTTCTGGAAGCCAGGGCCAGAGGTAAAAAGAACTCGGGATACTTCTGACCCAGGAAATGCTAAACTCCATAAGAATGGTTTTGTTTTTTTTTTTTCTCCACAGGACTTAAGACCTGGGGCTAGGCTTACATTAGGAAACAGTTGAAAATGGTTTGGCAATTTGTTATGGTTTTGAGGAAAGCACTCAAATGTTTTAAAAACAGCCTGGGATCTTTTGGATACCCTTAAGTCCTGGAAGACCTTAAGTCTATACTCATTAGTAAGAGCAAAAGTCAGATCAAAAGTCTACATCCAGCAAGTGATTCAGAGGCAGCACAGCAGGGATGTCTGGTGTTTAGGAAGCCAGCGTCCAGCCCTGCAATGCTGGACTCCTGCTGCCAGTTACTGTGCAGGGGGTGGTTACAGGGCATTGCATCCACCCTGTGAGCTGCTGAGACTAGCAACCAACAGAGACCCCCTCCAGCTAGCAAATAGGGAAACCCTGAGGGCCGACACAGATTTTATCTCTGTCTTCAATGGCCCACGTGTTGTACTCAGAGTTATTAGAAGATGTCTTCCTCTCTCCAAACCAAAGTCTCAGCCTGTAAGAAAACAGCCTAAATTATAACACAGAGCAGAGGTGTCTAGCCATGCTTTGCAAAAATTACCTCAGGACAGTCTACAGTAGGTTGGTCAACATTTGCTCTTACATGGGAAGTGGCGGACTGCTACTTACCTTGGTCCTTCAAAATGGGAAGAAATGGGCTCTGCCCTTCTCTGTTTCTTTAGAAAGCTCCCAAACCAGCCAGTAAGAGACACGGGCACTCTTGCCTGCTCAAACACCCTGTGTAACAGAAGGACAGATGCCTCAAAGGGAGACCAAGTGTCACTTTATACACTGTATATAGAGGATGAGGAGGGGTATCTCCTCATATTAACCTTAATCCCATGGACCCTGGAAGCAGCATAGCTGAAAAAGCTAATTAAGTGAAGCATAGCACCATGCAGAGGAAGCAATATTATCTTTCATCCAGAAGCTAACATGGGTGTGCAGGGTCTACATATGTGCTCTAGCCAAAGGAGAGAGGATAGGAATATTGGCTTCAATCACTGCTCTGGTCATCAGTTTGTTATACTGTTTGATTTTCCACAAGGGATAAAAATGGGATGTTCTAGTATCTATACAGGCTGAAGACAAACATTATACATTGAAACACAGTGGTATACAGTATACAGCACGAAAGAAAAGAGACCAGGGAGACAGACTTCAAATATAAAATCCACTTTAATGACATGCTTTATACCAGATTTCCTTCCCAGTGTTCCACAAAAATAGTCTTAGTAGAGACATTTACAAGCACAGAATGTAGATTTGGAGGAAGCAAAGACCCCTTTTCTTCCAGGAAATTGAGAAAACCTTCCACAAATACATACACTCCCTGAGTGTAACTTTAAGAGAAGCAGCAGCATTGCTCGGCTCAGATCAGCCAGAACCACTTCATTTTGATTGAAGAGAGGAAAAACAACAACAGTAAAACTCAGACTGCTGGGTTCAACAATTTGGGCCAAGTCCTAAAAATAGAACTACTTTCTTACAGAAAGAAAATAAATAAAAAAAAAAACAAACCAATTCAAAACAAAACAAAACAAAAACCTCCAGAAGATCTGAACTTTTCTCAAAATTGTCTGAATTTGGTGCCAAGCACACAGGGCAGCCTAATAATTAAAAGGCTGCCTGTGCCAGCTCTGAATCCCTCCAGTAACTACAGACTGCCTACCCAAGACCAGGAAGTGACTATGGAAAAAAACCCTGTTTTCTAGTGGGCAAGCTGTCCAGCCAGTTTAACCCTTGCTTTAATGCTTTCCTTGAGGCCTCATGCTGCACAGTCTTTCCCTGGCAGACTGCCTCTGGCTGCCAGCACTTGTGGGCTGGCATAGCACTGCGGTGGGACCAGCCCTCAGCACCCACCCTCTAGCTACATGTTGGGGTGAAGCAGAAACTTTGCTCCTTGTGAGGAGAGAGTTGGCTCTGCTGGCAAGACCAGCTATCCCAGGCTTCCTCACTGCCCAGGCTGGGCATCTTTGGCAGCATCCCTCTGAAAGAACAGAGGTGGTTCAGCCCAAGGCTCCAGCTGGACTGTGCTTGGACAGGCTCAGCCCAGCCATGTCCACTGAGCAGAGAGCAACCCACCATTTTCCTCTCAGCAGGCAACATGGCATCACTGGTGCAGAATGGATCTACTTTTGCACAAAAATCACCACTGACTTAATGATTTACCTGAAATTACCATTACAGAGCAAGGCCTTGCTGTGCTTGGTGCTGTACAAACTCAGAAGTGTTTCTGTAGGACTGAAACAGGGATGTGCTTTCAGTGGCATGCAAAATAATTTAAGAGGAAAGGCAGTTTTCTGCTTCCTTGCCTGCACTGTTCAGAATGGGCAAAACACAAAAAATAATGTTAAGAAAATAAGTAACAAAGCAGCTTACATTTATCCCTTGTGAGACTCCCTATTATTGTACTAAGAACCAGGCAGAAATACAGCTCCTCATGATTTTGCTTTCATGTTTTGCCCAATCTCAAAATGTCTTGGGCAAAGATAACGTATCCCCTTCAGGGACAGAATACAGGAATAAATGCTTTCTTCATATTATACTGGCAAGAAATACAGGTCTTCATTATCCGTGCAGGAAGGCGGGATTCCAGATTTTCACAAATCACTGAGGAGCTTCATGCTAAAACACCTGAAATGTCACTACTGCCATCTGGTAAATGAGTTCTCAAGTTATGAAGCCTTCACCCCCTTCTTTTTCTCTCTAGATCAGTTGCCTAACAGATGTTTGTCCAAAACACCTGAAGATGATGCCTGCAAAGACCCCAAGTCCACCATCTCCATCTACAGTCCCTACCAGGCCCTGCTGTTCTTGTGACACATTTCACTTGTGGTCCAAGGCAGTCTCTGTATTAGTGATCTTGACTTTTGCCTTTGGTTTAAAAAGGTATTTACAAAGGTGTATTTAAAATTTCTTAATAATGCAATGTTAGCTAATCTTCATCAGTTTTATTGCTGCTAAACAGATTCCATTGCAACTCCACCAATTTCCACATAAACTCTAGATCCAGTCTTAACTTCAGTTTCCTGATAACCTTTGTTAGAGTGGCAGGATAAGCTATTTTTTTCCACTCCACATGGCTGAAATTTGTGTAAGGAGGAAGAAAGGCCAGGACATTTAAGGAAGAAAGGTCACTTTTCATGTAAAAAGGGTTTTTAAGAAGCCAGAATCCCAGCTGAATATTTGTATGCCAACTACAAGAAATATAATATGAGAGAAACAGAAGTGCTATTTTGGGTCACATAAGTATCATATTCTGAATAATCTTTTTATTAGCAGGCAGCCCTTTCCTGCCTCTTCTTTCTCTCCAGCACTTACAGACGACAGGCTCATGCATTTCCATCGCTGCTGTGAGGGAGGGCATTTCTCAACTTCCTGTCCTTTAAAAAATATAAGCAAATCTGAACTTGAACTTAGCAGGAGACACATGACAAAGCACAGAGCAGCAGCTCTCATAGTAATTTAAAAATGTGTTTTCAAGGAGAGGGTCAATATTTTTTATATGAGATTTATCTTCTTTCTAAATGCCTGACCCAAATAAGCAACCAAAGAGAATGAAAGCCTAAAGCAATCAGTTCAAATTTCATCATGTGATTCTGGCCTGGTGTGTAAGAAAACACTCCATTAACTTAACAAGCAAAGTGTGCATTGGAAATATTATTTTAAGCATTTAATGGCGTTGCATAACTCTTGTGTGTTTGCTAGAGATAGTAAAAATAGTCAAGAGAAACATTTTTTTTCAATAAAAACCCACCCTTTTATTTTAAAAAACAGGAGCAGCCTATGCTTCTTACAGACATTTAGTATCAAAGTCCTTCTCATAAACATTATCAGGTTTAAGTAAAATATTTAACAGGTAACATTTAATAAAAATACCCATTAAAAAATAGTTTTTTGAACATGTTAAAATAAGAATTGAATTTTTTTTCCAAAGTTTTTCCTTCTAGGCAACTATCATAAATGCTTACACTTCACAGTACAGAATGATTAAATTTGTTTAAGAGTCTGAATAATTTGGGTATTTTCTCCCACCCTGTCTTTTTAAGTTTAACCCTACGTATAAGTTTTAAAGCTTTCATGCTACTTGGACCAATTACAGAAGCCCCTTGGAACCAAAGTTATGCCTGTATTAGGCATGGCTCCAATGCCAAGGCCAACCAAGTGAGTGCAGGAGCATTTTTAATTACAGCACCACCCTATGCATTTATGATTATTTAAGTGCACTTGACCCTACCAGTTGTCTAATCCTTCCTTTTAACTTCTGCACGGTCTATTAAACATCCCCATTTACAAGTCTCTCTGCTGGAATCAAACCTTTGGTGGTTGCAGTGTCTGCCTTTCCTGCTTACAATGTTCTGACAGCCCTTAATGTATTCCAGTCCAGATTTGACCTCTCAACAGTATGTGTCTAAATTGAGCTGATCTCACTGACAAAGATCAAACTGCTACTTAAAGTGTCTCGTGGCTGGATTTCCTTCTGAGCAGACCCTCAACTCCAAGCTGAAGTAGACATGAAAGGCTGCATGTAGCTGCAAGCGGAATTAGGTAGGAGAACAGTGCAAGCCTCACATGATCCAAGCAGAAAGTGCTCCTCTGGCAGCGATACAGGAAGAAGAAGGGGGGGAATGGGCAACAAGCTCCTGAACCTAGAGTAAATCATGCCTAGAAAGCACAGTCATGATAGCCATCCACGTACGATGATGATACTTACCCACCGCACTGCTCGTGCACAACAATGATACCATCAGCATTAGATAAGTAGGTTCTCTGAATAGCAATGCAAGACGCTGTTTCCCTTCTTTGCAGTGTTGCTCGATTAATTTGCACTTATGACTCAGAACTTTTCACAAATACCATCTAGGAAACCAACTTCACTACACATACAGGAGATCCAGCAGTACGACATGCAGTATAGGTCTTCTGCATGGAAAAAAGATTTGCTGCTCTCAAGTACATGAAGTAACTAATGAATGCTGTCCTGAAGGTGATTGCCAGCTAACATTAAAATGTCATAGAGAATACAATTCCTACTCTTTTCCACTACAAAGTCACAAACAATGTAGACAAAGCCACTACTTCTGTGAGGAGATGAAGAGGCTAAGCAAAGAGTTACAGCTTCTACAGTTTTCTCTGTTTTCATTATTTACTTAAAATTAGGCATTTCATTTTCCTTTGAAGTTATATCCTCTTCTTTAGGACAAGTATTTGAGCAGGGAGATAGGAGAAATCTCTTGATTTCATTTTCTTGAAAAGGCTATTTTGCCATTAATATACTGGAAAACAGCCAACAACTATCTTCCTGCAGGGCCTACAGAAACAGAACTTGTACAGAAAAAGACTCTGAATTATTTCTTGCCATACCAATGTAAAAGAAAATCATGTGCTTGCCAGACAAGTTCTTTAGGTCTAGTACAGCCAGAATGTGTACTTTGAAAAAGAGAATCTATTTCCCAGATAATAACATTCTTTGGAAATCATTCCATGCTCCTAGAAATTAATCTCTGAAATTTATTTTCTGGCTACATGGGTGGGGGAACACAGATTCAGGAAATATGCTTATCATTCGCAGTGGATTATAAAAGTTAATGCCTGTCTTGCACAACTATTAACCTTCCTTTTTCCTCTCCTTACTTTCCTAGCCATTATTTTTCCATTCAGTCACACAATGACTTTGAGCTCATTGAATACAAACTTGTTACTCATGGATTTTTTTATCTATATCCCATTCTTGAAGAAATATGTGGAACTGTAATTCAAAAATCTTCTAGTTAGTACAAGCATCAAGGAAAACTAAACCAGAGGCTTGATAAGATCTCACCGTATAGATGACTGTAAGTGGTTGGGACAAATAATGTTTTCTTAGGTTCAAGTCATAAAAAATATATCTCTTATTGTTTTGGTAATGGAAGGGAGAAATCAATTAAACTGGGTGTTTCATAAAGCAACTCAAACCATTTACTTTAGATTTTGTTCTTATACAGCAAAAAATGAAACCAAGAAATGAGTGAGATCCCAACTATCCTGGGGTAAATAGGTGATTAATTTGTCTGTATTATAACCTAGCAGTGAGAAAACCACTATCTCATTTCAAGAAATATGTATGTAGGTATATATAGCAACCCTTGATACAATATATCCTTGATACATAACAACCCTTGATAAAAAATATCTAAAATATTTTTCCTTCACAGACATAATGGACTGAAGAGTTTTCATCATCCCCTCTCAGCTTTGTTCTAGCTTTCCTCCCTGCCAGGATGAAAAGACCTGCGGCATTTTGATTCCATTCTGCAGCTAAGCATTTTTGGTACACATTTTAAGTTTCTTGACTTGGTTAACAAAATCAATTTGTTATTTTTTTTTTTTAATTCAGGAGGAGGGAAGTGCCATTTCATAGCTTCTGTGTAATTCTCCATCCTTTAGCTATGTATCATTCTCTTCCAAATATGCTGCAGGGTTTGTCATTTGTAGTAAAGATGAGAAATTATTCTATGATTTGCTTTTCCTTTCATAAAGTATTTAGCTTGAGGTATCTTGCTAGTACTTAGCAATTACTACTTAAAGGATAAAGTTCCTGGCTAAATCCTGTGTTGCACCTGGTGCAATATCTTCACTGTGCTGCAGGAAAGTGATGGTATTTCTGGGAATTCCACTAAAGATGTGCAAAGACTTAAAACTGCAACACACGCCTTGCAAACAGTTACTATTGTTTCTGAACTCTGCATTTCAACAATACCTGCAAAATGACACAGGGTGTCATGACAGTTACCACTTCCCCTTCTCACACAACAAAAGGTGATAGCATCTGTCTGTAAAGCACACAAATAAATCTGCTGGAATCATGTGTTATGAAAGATTCGAGGCAAGGTGTATGGTGTCTTTAGTATGAGAATATTATTCTGTAGAAATAAATGCAGAATAGGATTAAAAGTATCTAAACACTTCACAGCTCAGAATCTAGGCAGAAACGAACTATCATACAGATTTTATTTGCACTCAGTGTGACTAAGTCTTTGACTAATTTAAGCATTTTCAAAGCATTTCATAGATAAATCATAATTCCAGGAACACAACAAGCCTTTTGCTGCATTGTTGTTTGGATGATTTAAGTGTAGCATCTGTTTCCATTACAGTAGTTCTGGTTCCCAAAAAACCAAACCCCTCTGCTTTTAAAAGATGCCTCTAATTTGTTTTCAATGCTTTTTATAAAACTTGTGGATATATTTCATCTGCATAGAATTACCACATATATTTTTCTGTAGCTTCTTCCTAGGATCATTATTTTTGCCTGTGCAAAACCAAAATATTTTCATTTTACGTTATTAAGCTCAACATAAACTGTCAACATACCAGTCAATGCCTGACTTTCATCTGCCAAAAAACAGGATCACAGGAAAGTATGATTCAAATACTGAGCTGATCTTCAGGGATCTCAATCATTCTTTGCTGGACTCCTGGGTGAGAAAGAAATAATAACTGATACACATCAGAAAAGCTGCTTTGATAGTTTTGACAGTTAGACTGACTGAGGGTGGAGTTTTCTTACTTGAACTTACATATCTTACCTGAGCTAGCTAAACTATAGCAGTTGCTCCATCACCTAGTGACCCCTCCCCAGCAGAGAAGGGGGATGGGGAAAAGGATGCGAGACCCACAGCTTGAAATGAAAACAAATTTAGTGAAACAGTCAAACTAAAACCAAGTGCCAATGTAAAGTATACAGTTCTACTCAGCCCAGTGCACGTAAGGTGACCCAAATAAATAGGATAGCAGTCCTTGAGAACCAAATGGTAAGTGAGCCCTTACAGGGATGAGCATGGGGAGGATGAGAAGGAGCAGGATAAAATCAAGCAGAAGACCCTCCTATCCTCAGCAAACTTCCCCTTTTATAATGAGCATGAGGTTTATGGGATGGGATACTCCTCAGGATACATCTGAGCCAGCTCAGGTCAGCTGCCCCAGCTGACTCCACACTGCTAATGGCCCGTATACCATGGCTGGCCTGTGATTCTATCACAGTGAAATCAGGACACTGCTCCTCTCAGTAACTGAGCATTCAAATAGCTGATTGTATTGGAAAAAATGGAAATTATGCAGAACAATACAAAAACTTTCTACTTTCTATTTAGATAAATACTATACATATCTATTTATTGGAAAAAATATATTGTAAAATTTCCAGGTTCTTTGGCCAGTTCAATTTGCTGTCACTGAACGCTGTAATGAGATTTTTTCACCTGGGTCTTTTTCTCCTTCCAGACATTTTGTTCTGTTTTGAGGGCCTGTGCTGCTTTGCTCAGTTAATGTTCTCTGAGGAACTCAGCTTTAGCCCAGCTGCTGAAATACAAACCAAGGCAAACAAAAAGTTGTTGTTTCCTTATTTTTCTGCCCTTCATTTTCTTTTCAAGAGTCTTCTTCCATGCCAAGACAACAAAACTAGTGTCTTTTCCACACCATGAAACCCAAGCCCTTTTTCTTCCAAAACCCTTTCTCCCTGTCCCTAAATCCCTTCTTCCTTTTGGGACACTGGCACCCTTTGAGCCTCCTGTTTAATTGCTCGGCACTGAGACTGCCACACAGAAGTTGCCTACTGCTCACCTATGTGGTGTCTCCTGCTCCAGCACAAGTCCTTCTCAGCTCCATTGCCACTTCTTTATACAAAACTGCTCAGTTTAACTGCTTGGCCAGGGAAGAAAATTGTCAGATACATTACCTTCAAGGTGCAGTTGTAGCACAACAGGCACAAGCGAACCATCAGTCCTGCATGAAACAAGAATCTTCAATAGTCACATTTTCACAGGAATGTTCTTGCTTTTTCTAAGTATTTTTTATACCTGTTCCTTATTTCCATTTATGTCTAGGTCTGAAGCTTAGAATTTAGCTGAAATGAATTAGATCAAATCAATGAGCAATTTGCTACTATTTGTCTCAGTCATTCTCAAAATAAAAAGTTTTGTCAGCATGTTTTCTGCAGACATATGAAAGTTATTTGGCCTAGGTGATTCACTGCTTATTCCTTTCCAGATTTAGTGCTCACTGTGAAAAAATAAAGATCTTTCTTTTAAATGTCCCACAAAACAACAGTAGCTGTTTTCACAGATTAAATAAATATTGATACAGGAATTGAACTGTTTAGATTCTCCTCAGTTTCTTGTACCGTGAAAAAAACTCCAAGTTCAAAACACACCATTTAAATACAGAACATTACATAAAAGGAAGCACATGCAGGAAAGAGCTCAACAGACTGAGTCTGCAAAAGCTCAGCTTTGAAGAAGAATCCTGCTTTAATGGAAATTGTCTCTACCTTTTCTAATTTTTGGCAAGGCATTTATCACTGCAGCTTGTAAGGGCAAAGCAAAATGTTAAGAAAAAACATGATGATATTACACTGACACATTTCAGGTACCACCCTGACTTTCTTATTTCAGGTTCCACAGGATAATGATGCTTTTTATTAATTCCTGATATATATGTAACTAACTTCAGAAGCAGGCCTAACTGGGACAGCTCCTCACAGGGAATCTTGGCAGGAAGAATGCAAGAGCAAAGCCTCCAACAGAGGTTTCTCACTGCAGGCGAGGTTGTTGTATGAGACTTTCTTCTAGGATGGGATACAGATCTAAAGCAGTCTGGTTCTTAATATCCAGGCTAAATGGCTGAGAACAGTACAAACCATGGTATTTAAATTAACAAAAGTAAATGGCAATTTTCAGTCATGTTGTTGCTCTGTTCTAACATGCTGTATGCTGCGGCTGAGCCATCCAACATCTGGACTGTGAATATGATACTGCCAAAGCTGTACTCGGTGGCTGCCAAACTGCTGAGCCCACATGTGGCTTCACAGCTTGAGATCCAGAGAGCTCAACTATGATTCAAATTCTGAAAAATCACCAGGTCTATGGCTGCAATATGATTCAGCAGTTTGGAGGAGAGCCTTCCTAAGGCTAAAAAAAGAAAACAGCAGCAAAAAATCCCACAACTGACCATATATGGCATGTAACTCTTAACAAAGAAGGAAACTCCTTGAATACCTTCACTTCACAGCAAAGCTCCGTAACATCAATGGCTGGTAGAAAATATGGCTTACCTCAAGCATCGGGGGCTAAATTCTGCTCCCCCAGCAAGCGTGAAACTCAAATGAACTCCACTAATATCAGTGCTACACAGCCTGTTTAAACATAAATATACAGAAGCTCCTCAACATGCTCCTTGCTGGTGTTATTTGAGGTAAGCTTGAAATCATTAACCAGGTAGAGAGAAGCTTCCTTACTGAAGAACGCCTCCAGTGGTATTCCAGGAATGTAGCTAGAGAGGTGGCCTCAGTCCCTACCACACAAAGATACTTGATTTGTAAATGAATTAAGGCTTGTGAACTGACAAGGAACAAAACCCAGGGTTCTGCACACACACAGAATGCACTGGAACTCCGGTCTTGCCCTAATTGCTCTGTATGCACCAGGGAT
This sequence comes from Merops nubicus, assembly GCF_000691845.1. NCBI lineage: Eukaryota > Metazoa > Chordata > Aves > Coraciiformes > Meropidae > Merops > Merops nubicus. Next base: position 13,519 of record NW_008600530.1, read on the forward strand.
GTTTACACACGCATAAAAAGTGACCGTAGCTTGCCAAAATGAGGTGCCTACTGGCCTGGTACATGGAAGAGTTCAGCTGCTGATTCACATTGTAAAGCCTATTCCTCAAACTTGGCTCCTTGGCTTCTTGAAGGTAAAAATATTTAAAGCATGGTTTTTTTTCTTCATTTATTGATTATTCACGTAGGCCAGCACTCCACCAAGCCATGGGAGTGCTCACCCCTCATGCTGTGCTGCTCAGCCCTGCCTGGTCAGACAGGTCAGACACCATCCATCCATCTGTACCACTCTCATTCTTCTGGTCTGGATGCCTACTCTTCCTTTGCCAAGCAAAGCAGCTTAACAAATGTTCTCTAGTCCTTACAAAATACGTGCTCAGTCATTCGGGAAATAAAAAAGATGGAATAAATGCTGCTCCAGTTCAAGTTGAACAATTTGTTCAGCACTACAGAATGTTGCCTTAGGAAAGCTTCCTTTTAATATAGTACGTGAGACAAATGGAGTAGATTTTTCTCATTCCCTTCTCTTTAACAGTAGTTGAATGAAGTGGAGATTGTGAGGTAAAATCAAGCACATCTGGGTCAATTAGCATGGAAAGTCAATTCTTTAAAACCTGATGGATGCCTCTGGGAATCGCGCCCTTCACAGCACGAATCTCAGCGCAGTGCCGCACTCTCAGCAACTCAACTCAATTAAGCCATTACGTGGTTCTTTAAATCTGGGGATATGGGGGAATTGGTTAATTGTCTGCTTGTCATGGTTCCTCCTCAGGGAGCATGTAAACGTCTTCTGTTTCTCCTATAGATGTGCAGTACACATAAGAACAATCCATTTTAGCTGACTTATTCAAAGCTTATTTCTCCCGTGGGAAAATTAATCTTCCTCCTCAAACACTGCCCAGAAGAACAAAGCTCTGCAGTTGAAACAAACCATGCCATCAATACAGAATAGGTTCAAGGACTACAGTCAAGTTTATATTTCCTTTTCCTTACAAGACTCAACTATTTCTCCCTGCTTTCACTTTTTTGTAGCTTTCACAACCAAACTCTTCAGGCCTGCAATGGAATTTCACCATCCTCTGCAGCTATGAGCAGCTCTGCCACACTTTTGGACCTACCTCATGCACTGTAAGTCATCCACTGACTTTACAATCAGCAGAGCCCAAGCAAGCTATCTAAGCCTTTATGAAGCACTTTACTCTGCAGTCACAGATGAGCCTCTCCAGAGAATAACTCATGCCACATCTGGATAGGTGGGCACAATGAAACATCAGGGATGCTCATCCATTCCTACAGGGCTGCTCCAGGTCCACTGAACCAAGGGGTCCACTAAAGAGATCTTGAACAACCAGCCTAAGGCAGACATCCCACTTTTAGACAGTAAAATCAGTAGGATTAATCCCATCACTGTGATTGTGACAACCACCCAGGAAAGACAGACTGCTGTCCCTGTGTTATGACACCACATCAGTGAGCTCCTGTTCATACGCACACAAGCAGTTGCTTTTACTCTTCTTTTGCTTCATATTTCAGACTCCTGAATGACCAAAATCTCTAGTTGGCCCCAGTGGGAAATTCTCAATGGGTGCTCAGGATTGTGGGAAACAAGTTGCCCCATTTAGCCCCTAAATATGGCTTTAGAAAGCTAACTTTAGCTTCAGATTTTTTTTTAAACTTGGCATGGTATTAAAATTCATCCATGGGGTGAGTTAATTTTTTACCATCAAAGAGCAGTAGAACAACTTCTCCAAGGTCACACAGGAGGATGACTAGGATTAGAATGCCACAAATTCCGTGTGCTATAACCAGAAAATTATTCTGTTTCCTAAATGTAACATAATTGGGACATAGTCTGATAAATGAAGACTGAGTAAGCCACACTAAATCTACTGATGTGTTCTGCAATGTCTGGATGTATCCCCAACCCTAGGTATGAAAGGAAATGTAATTATGGTAATGGGAAAGTGCAGTCCACCCATCATTTGGGTGACCACACACATACGTAACCCATTCCAAGTATAGAACTGCAGTAATGTTTCTTACACTCTTATCTCCCTTAGATCCATTTTCCTTAAGTTATAAGTTTGCCATCATTTCCTCTGATAGGAGAAAAAATTTATTTTGGTGCATGCATGCCAGCTAAAGGACTGTCATATCCTTCAGGACGTAGGGAACAGCTGCTTGACATTCACCAGAAAGCTGCCACTGGGGACAGACACCTTCACTTGCCCACATAGATATAACCAGAGTATTTGCTCAGGCACAGTTCTGGGGATAAAGGAGGGAATCTAAGCCTGAGGAAGAAAGTTCAAGGAGGAGAAGGAAGATCAGGAAGCCAGAAAATTTTATAAAGCACCCTTGTGTTTTGGAACCTATGCCAATTTTAAAAATGAGGCATATGTCTCAGTGCAGTCTCAGCCATGAATGCAGGGCAGTGTAGAGATTCACAAGCCTTTTTTAAACAGCCCAGTTTGGCTCTAGAGAAGCAGAACAGCATAGCACACAGGGCAGGCTAACTTCACAGCTTCTGTGATGGCAGTTTAGACCAGTCAGCTCTTTCAAGTGTACAAAAGCAAATTTACATTGGTGTCCTTAGCATGTATCGCTCACTTTCCATCATTTGGAGGACCAAACTTCTGTCTTCAGAAGCTGTGTGATATGTATGTGTAAATTTAAAATTTCAGCTGCAGCCCCACAGTATGTGCAAGGGATACTGGCAACAGACTTTCTGGCTCTCCTGCCTGCAATCCAGGGACACAATGGCACATACTTTCCTCCTGTAGGGGACTGGCATGCAATTATTTTTTTGCACCTCATTTTGTCTTAGTTACAGAAAAGAGACAAAATATTTTATTAATTTTCATTTTCTAAGCCAGTGTGGCAGATGAACTTCTAGTTTCACCAGGTTTTTGCAGGCAAAGGAGAAATGTCTTATTGCCAGCTGTCTATAAAGGCATTCAAAGGTTTCTGAAGTTGAAAAAGAGTTCTGATTCTACCTTGAAAATGTTAGTATCTTTAAGCTGTCATGCCGCCATGCCTAGATGTGTACCATGAGTTGCAAGAGTATAATCAGAGAGCAAGAAGCAGTAGTGAAAAGAATTAGAGAAAGAGATTGTGAGCTGGGCATTGCTACACAAGGCTATATTCTTGGAATTGTCTTCTTGTTGTGCTGAGCAACAGCATGTCACAGCAAAGAAATCCCAGCCATGGCAGGGGCGGCCAGACCCAGTACGTTGGTGTGAGCTCCTTCAGAGTTCAGTGCTTCTGCACACAGCCACAAATCAGGGCTCATGTATGAGCATCTGGACCAATTGTCAAGCTGTTGTAGGTCCAAGTTACTTTTTTAGAACAAAATTTAAAAAAATGTTAAATTAAAACAAACAAACAAACAAACCCTGCAAACTATACCTTCTTCATTCTGCCTTTCTTATTCCCTGGAATTCACCAAGATGGTGGGTGATAATCATGACTGGAAGAAGAAAAATAGGGAAGAACTAGAATAATCACAGTAAATTCAATCCACTGAGTCAACAGCAGCTTCAAGGGATTCTGGATGCTTCTCAATCCACATACAAGGAGTTCTCTCAGTTCACTTTCTGTGAAAAATGTATCTGCATCCCAAAGTTAATGCAGAAAGAGGCCAGTAACAGCTGAATTGCTTCCTGACCATAAGGTAGAGTAGACCCTACAGTTGAATATATATCATATACATGTTGAGGAAGGGACAGACCATTGCTAGACAACGGTATGTAGCGTAGCCAGTTCCTGACTGCCCTATATGTTCTGTGCTGTAGTCTTCTATCCTGGTTGAGAGATTGTGTAAAATGCTGTTACCATGCTTACACTGGCTTCACTTTGATGCAAGGGACTACATGAAATGTCATACACACTCACACACCCCAAAGACAAGCCTTCATTCAAAGGTGTCAGCAGCACCTTTAAAAAAGAAAGGAAAAGGAAAAAAAAAAAAAAAAAGGAACCATTTGCAATGTTGCAATGTATAAGAACTTGCTTTTCTGACCTCTCTTCAGAAACAGCTCTAGCTCCCACCAATGCCCAGCGTAGCACAGAACCTGGTGTGTTCACCTTGGCAATACAAACACATACATACACGTGAGCATACATACACACACCCACACAGACCCAAAACCCTCTCCCCAGGAATGTGGTCTTCCCTTTTCAGGTACATACCAGCAGGAAGGCATATACTGAAGAAACAGAGGCAGAAAACAGTCATTTTTTTTTCACACAGTCGTTTTTATTCTGCTTGCAGCAGTTTCTTCCTTTTCCAGCCACAGGCAAGGGTTGAATCCAGATGAGCCAAAGGCAGTCTAGGCAGGATGTAAATGAGACCACACCTTCAAATCCCCCTCCAATCATAAGGGAAGAACATGGATGTAAATAAAACCACACCTTTGCCAGACCAACCTTCCCCTCTTACGTAAAACAGTTTCCATGTACATAAGACCACTCCCTCAGACGACCTATTTCCATTTGTGATGAGAGGCATGTAAGCAAGGCCAATCCTTTTTTCAGACTTTTAAACAAAACTGAGAGAAGTGTAAGTAACTTGCCCTTCTCTTCCTCAGAGAAAAGCTAGTTCCTTCTCTGGAAAGCACTTTCTTGCTGTCTGTGGGATACCATGAGACAGCATAAATCTTTCCTCAGTCTTCTGGTCAGGCACTGAAGACTGCTTTATAAACAGATTGTTTGCCTGTAGGACATGGATACACATTTTGAGATGTAACTTTTACATTGCACTGACAAGCCTTCTCAGCTTTTACATTGACACTGGATAGATGCCTTTTTCCAACACTGCAGAATTCAAACAATACAACAATGGAAACAGTGAGATCCTCCTGCATTTTCTCTTATGTCTTTCTTTCCACATGCACATCCAAAGCTGATTTTGAGATTTCTAACCCAGATCAAATGCAAGAGTCTTATCCCAAAAGCTAAAGAACTAAACAGCAGCCAGGCTTCAGCATAACTTTTTCCAGATGTCAGAACTCAACTACAATAATCTCTAAAATTGATTCTGTTTTGGGCCAGCAAGGAACGTAAGTGTCAGTAAAACGTTACTGTCACTAGAGAGTCATTTAAGTACTCGGAAACACTTAAGTTGTCTAGGTTAGGAATTCAAACAACTTGAAGGCATCTTGAGAGGAAAAACACAGTTCTCATCTGTGCTCCTTGCAGTAAGAAAGTCCTGGAGAATTGAAATAGGCAGACTCCAGCTTCCTAGAACAAGATATATGAGACATAATGAAAGAGCTTGCAATGGCACACACTTTAGCCAAAAAGGTGGTTTTTAGTAAAATCAGAAAAGGTTGTACTGCTTTCCCACAGAAACGGTGAAAAGACTGATGTTGTCCAAGTTTAGGAAAACAAAACTGTCCACATTTTTGATGTTTGCACCAAAGGGAAAACTACAGCTTTGAACATTTGATGGAAGACTACTAAAGGAAATTATTATTATTATCATAGTTCCCACCAGTGATACAAGAGGCCAGGATCTGTCAAGATTTTTCTTATAAATCCATCTTTCAGTAGAGTCTTAACTTGGCCTGAAATAGCTAGTTGGGACCAAACTCTGGACTGTGAGATCTCTGGAAGCAAAACTGCATCTGGCTGTTTACAAAATTCCAGTCTAGAGACACCGTGAGAGCAGAGGAGGGAGCATTTTTTGTGGTTACAGCTATCTGTCTTGTTTGTGCCACTTTACAGTGCTAATCGGCAACAGAGAAGGAAGTTTGGAATCAGTGCTGGTGAACATCCAGAAGTCCGCATGCACATTCAGGTATCTTCTTCAGCATTTTCTTCTGAAATGTGCAGCTGCCACATAACACAGTGCATCTCATGATACATCTGGAGCTCGCATTCCCAAGGATATCCTGGACAAAACCCAGCAAGGACCACATCAGGAAAAGAAAGATCCCCAAACATTCTTGATTTTCAGCAAAGAATTATTTCATGCCTAGCCTTAAAACTAGACTATGTCTAAAGCATGGTTATTATAATAATTTAACAGATTATAGGCTTAAAGGGTAGCACTAAAATCAAAGGAGAGATGCAGCTTTCTTTTTTGAGCCAGTCCCCTAAAAGTGTCTATACCAAAGATGTACACTTTAATGGAAGACAGAGAGGAAGTAAAATGAGAAATGCAGGCATACAGCAGGTCCAATTTGGCAGACATTTCATTTTACAGACTGAGAACAATGATTGCTGTCCACTGCTCCTGCAGTGTTCAATGGCCCAGGCCTCTCTCTCAGACATGGAGCAAATCCTGGCTTCTACAGCTTCCTTCCACATTTCAACTTCCATAGCTGTAAAAAGGAAAAGAGTTAATTGTGAAGTCTGCTACCGTTTCCCTGTACCAGCCTAACTAGGTGCTGGGCAAAACAGCAATGGGCCCTGATACAAAACCAGCCATGGGCTACTCTTTTGGTCATCTGTCCACATGTTTTTTCTGCTTTCTTGCCATTTCTGCTCTGGTTTATGCCACACACCTCCTCTTCCTCATTCTTCTTTTTTTGTAATGCTCAGCCCCTTCCCAGTCTCCATGCTCTGGCTACCACTGACTTGCACTTAACCTTCACTCTCCTTTCAGCGGCAACAGCCCTAAAATTAAGTCACCTTACCTGCACTCTCATGAAGTATCCACTCTGTGTTATTGGTTTTCCCCTGTTTTACTAGATTTTACAAATTCTTTTATACAAACATAGTCTCAATCTGTGCAGCACAACTGGCAAAACTGGGACCCGAGTGTGGTCTTTTCAACACAGAAGCTGTGTTTTACTGTGCACTTGCCATATTCTGCACAACTGGTACCTTTTGCACACCAGTTTACTGTTAAATATGTCTTACCCCATCAATTATGTATTAAATTTACTAGTTTGACACATTCTTTGAATCTTTTATATTTTAATGAGCTGATTAGTTAGATCCTTTAGGAAGACTGTCACTTAAACTCTTAGGCTTACAACAGAATTATTTTGTGAACAAAATCCATATAACAGTATCTGAGAAACACTGAAACAAAACATTACAAGGGAGAAACTGCAGTTGGTGAGAGACCAATAAACACACTGTAAATTCGGAGAGTTTGCACAAGAAACACTGAGTCGTGAATGACTATTCCAGAAACGGAAAAATAGAGAGTCTCTTGACATCCAAATAGGGTGAGCAGGCAGTGCTCCAACAAACAAATCAGAAGTGGAAAGAGAGAAAAAATGTCTTCTCGGATCCAAATAGTTTTGAAAATGAAAACAGAGATTAAAAAAGAAGAATTAAAACATGGGAAGCTAAAGCCTATTCCCGTATTTTATTGCACCACTTGAAAGAAAGCTAAATGCAGGCTTTGTCTTGAGAAGCAACATCCTTTGTTTTTCTGCCAGTGTTAGATAAGACTCACTGATGGAGAGGAGGTTTAAAATAGGATGGGATTTAAATCCATGCACAGAGTGAGAGGTCAGGCTGCTTCCTCTTCTTTTTTTAAAAAGCAAGGATGACTTTTCTAACCTGTGCACTTGGAAAGCAGTAGATCAGGTAGACAAGGCTCCCACATCAGCTCTTCCCCATGCCAATCTGCAAAGCAGTGAGTGTGAAAGGGAAACCGCTGATAACACTGACAAGTGCTGAATGCTACTGCCCTTTGCTCCAAAAGGCAGGAAAACCCCTGAAGGAATAACCTGCACCAGCTCTCAGACCTGCAGGCATCGGTGTGGGCAACACAGCCCTCACTTAAGCTCTCTGAAAACATCCCTGGAGCACCATCCTTCTAAGAGATGCTTGAAGGCTTGAGGCAGAAACCTAACTGTGACTACTTTGGAGAGCTCTTCAGTGTTAGATACTTTCTGTAGGGACACTTAGATGAAACTTGATAAACACAAAATGGTCATGAAGCAGCTGTGAGAGGAGGTAAAGCCCTTGTGTGTGAGTGCCATCAGAGAAGGGCTTAGTATCTTCAGGTCTCCAAAGAAGCTGTCCCTAGACTCAATCCCACCTCCTCTGTGTCTCAGGAACTCCCCCTGCAACCCCAACAATGAAAAACTATGACATCAACTACTGTTCCTTTACAAGTAGCGAAGCTTTAGCCAACTCTCCCAACTATAATGCATACTCAAGCACAGGACTCAAGTAACAGCACAGAAGATACAGAATGACGGCTAAAAGTCTCCAGAGAAGTCATCTGTGATAGATACCTACCTGTTGGGCTCCCTGGCCTATTATCCAACACTGAGCCTTTGAACTATGCAGTACTGCAGACATTCACAACAATGGGATTTGGTTTAGGAACAACTACAGTGATAAAAAAGAGTAAAACGGCATTACTAAATTTGTTTTTACACAATAGGCTTTAATGACTCTGAATCATAGAACATTTTTTTAAGTGTTCCCTGATGTGGGCCAGAAAACTGATTTTTCTGCTCCTTGAAGAATACTGGGTTTCCAAACAGCTCTTCAAACCCACTTACAGTGACAGACATTTAAAAAAGTACCTCAAAGTGAAAATTTTAAAAGTGCTTTTCAGGTCATTCAAGATCAGTAGGTCATTGACACAAAGTGAATTTCAAAGTAAATTCCTCCAGTGTTTCTCCCTTTCAAAATCAAACCATAACATTGACATGTTTAATAGCAAAAGAGCTCCAAGTTTTTTCTAAGCTTCATTTTGCTGAAATTTAGTGCAAGCAATGCACAGGGTCTATTTCATCAGGATGCCTCTTTCTAATGAAAACAAACTTCAGTTAAAGCTTCCCAGTAGCCCTAGAAATTTAAGCAGAAAAGGCTACAAATGTTCCTGGTGACTTTTTCCTCTCAGTTGAGGAAATGCTAGGCTGTATAAACTGCATAAGACAGATGAATAGGTAGGCAAGTGGGTGCCTCCAACTTCAAATACACACAAAAAAAACCCAAAAACCCTCCTTGAAATCTGAAGGAGATTTTCATAACCTGTCTGTAGTTCTGACTGGTTCCCTAAGAGGAAAAGAAATATCTGGCTGCTTTATATACTCTTGGGGGGGAAAAAAAAAAATCCTGTCGTAATTTTTAAGTGTGTTGATCATAGTTTATTTTTAGATCTGACAAACCACAGAAACATCTCCAAAAATATCATAAAGAAACACAGTGACCTTTCCAGCTTGGAAAGAGGAGATGTTTTAACAACATCACCATCGAAGCTACTGCACAGGCTGAACAAATCTGTAAGACCCCTTGATGGCCTCCCACATTCACCTATATGCTGTCCCATAAAAACTTCTCTCCTAGGCTAGCAAAGATAGTCTGAATTACCAGCCTATACACAGAAGCAGATCAAGGAATCATCTAATGAAGAGGGAGCATTGCTCTGAAGACAGAAAAGGAGGATCATGGGAACTCAAGCCGAGGGCGGTGAGGAGCAACAGCTAGCTTTACCTCTGTGCTTGAGAGGAGGTAATTTATTTAAGACCCAAGCAAAACAGGGAAAGGTGGTGAAAAGGCACTGAGACTCAGACTGCTGCAGGAATGGGAAAATAACATTAGGAAAAGGAGAAAGCTTCTAAAATGAAAAGGGATTTGATACATAAATGATGCGAAAGTGAATACTTTGCAACATGAAAAGGGCAGAGGCATGCAGGGAAGAAAATTTTAGCCCTCCTGCTCTGGTGATGAAATGTTGCAGCTGGTCAGACAGAGCGTCACCACTGTCCTATGGTCAATCTGCTGAAGCTATCTATAGCTGGGCACTCTATTAACAATTATCTCAGCCCCTACACTTACTTATTGATTCAAAACTTATATCCAATCAAGAGCAGTCATTAGGCAAGAAGATCACAGACCTTGGGTCTGTTTTCACCAGAAGCATCATACTGTGGTTCCACGTCACAGAAACTATGGGCACCTTACCATCTTAACCTTTGGAGTTTATTTCTCTCCACCTTCCCTGTTATTCCCACCTTAGTTCTCACCAAAATTCTAAGGCATTGGTTCACTTAGTCTGGGAATACAAACATATGTTCCAAGTCCTGCAGCTATGATCTTTCTTGGCTTTCTTGGTAAATATCTGTGGGCCAGAACTTCTTTTTACCTTGGAGTTTTTTTGTTGCTTTTCCCCCCAGTAATTAAGTGATGAGAATATACTGCTCTGTATTGGTCTGCAGAGAAAGCAGGACAAATGAAGGAATTTTGAGCAAAAACATAACTTTGGCAGGATTTGCACCGATGGCCTTCAGGAAACAAAAATTTGACATCTCATCCATTCATCAACTAATTTGGCTTGAAACACAGCATGTGTGGGGTTTTTTGCTGGAATTATATAATAATAAAATAACTTTTTTCAACTGTCAGAAGGACATTATGAATCTGCTCTGAACATAATGTAAAATGAGTCCCTTCAGGAACAAACCTGTGACCTCTAGCACCAGAAACATGCTCCTATACCTTTTCAACTAAAAGAATGATTGAATTACACCACAGTAACTATGCTATCTGTTCATTATAAACCCTTATGAAGAGCAGAAGTAGAAGGGCTAACACATCTAGTCAAAGTGTTGGATGTCTGAAAACCTCAAAAAGTATTGCTATAATTTCCCTCAAACTTCAGATTTTTTTTTTTTTCTCCTGAAAGGAATAAAGCAATGAAAACAGAAAAATCATAGAAAGAGTTCTGCAATTACAAACTACCCACACAATGCTGCTTTTGCTCTTGGTTTTGTTATTGTACACATATTGATTCTTCAAATGTTACAAAACACATACCATGTCCAGAGTGAGTATTTTGCAAAAGCACCCTAACCAGGGTCTAGGTTTTTATACTGTTAGGTGCCTCCCTTTCTATCCTCTTCTTTTACTTACTCACACTTCACTGCCAATTTTCTCGGCAAATGTACTAGGAAAAAAACTTTGACAAACCAAGCCGAAAGTGCTTTAGGAAGAGTGTGACAGAAGTGTAGGTATCTTTAAAAGTGATTTATGTCACACTGTGATGGTGACCCAGGTCCGCACTCTCCAGGTTTTTATCACTGCAGGTGTCCAGGTGAGTGCAATAAACTGCTGTACAACCTTCAATATTTTTCTGACTTTAATTCCTTCTATAACACATGTATCATTGGAACTAAAGGAAAATGTCAAAGTTGCTCTGGATTTATTTAATTTTATCTTTTTCTGTTTGCATTTTAATCTTTGGTTAACTCCCTGAACTTGTAACAACCATCCTTAAGAAAAAACAAGAAATGTGAGGTTTAACTCAAGTTGGCCAAATGTATAAATATTCATGTTATCTTAGATGTTTATTGTTGAACAAAACCAGCCTTGCATTCCTTGAGACTTTCAATATACTCAGCATAGTTCCATTCAAACCTAGATACATTACCTCCCAAAAGCATAAACAAATTCCTTATGTCTTATTTGGAAACCGGACCATTAATTCTACTTTTTTTGTGTGTATGTAAGGCACAAGGTTGTGGAACAGGCATTGAATTTATAAATATACTGTTTACAAAGAATGTGGATTTCTCCCAGGTTCCTTCTGATTATAGTTCAAATGTCCAGGAATCACAGACACACAAAAAGCACAGAAAAATTTCACCTTTTTGAAATTTGTTGTAATTCTTCCTTTTTTCCTAGCTTACTTTATCTCATTACAGATATGTGCACTCAAACCTGGAGGATTTTATTTAAAAAAATATGCCTGATTCACTCCTTTTGCTTGCCTTCCTGATCATTAAGTAGTTCCTGAAAATCACTTAATTCTTTCCCAAAAATTTCTATGTTGTTCATTGATAAAACTCCCTAACACAGACCCAAAAAGCAAGAAGCACGTAGTCACTCCACCATGCCCCTCAACGTAGCATCCAAAGGTGCTCAGAACAGAAGCACCCAGACTTTGTTGCAGACATTTCTCCTCTCTTCTGGCAAAGGAGTTTGCCCGTGGTTGAACAGACTTGAACGTCGTTTTTAGGTGGTAAAACGCTGTGAAGGCAGTGGGAAAATAGCTGCCAAGCTCACCTCGTCCTTGGCTGGTTCATTCAAACCGCTCTCCTCACACACCATTTCCTCCACTTCCTTCTCTGTCCTGCCCCCAGCCCTTCCCAAACAAATGCCTATGTGCACCTCTCTTTCCAGCCCTGTTTACCCTTCCCCACTCGGCACCATGGCTGGTTGTCTCTAAGCACAGGCTCAACTCCAGCACGTGGGTGGGAAGCTGACAGGAGGGATAAGTCCCTTCCCACCCTGTTGTCATTCTGCACTACTCCAAAATCCCAGCCCATTCCTTCTGCTCTCACACCCACCTCCCCGTCTCCGGGCACAACCCTCCACCTCAAAACTGCAGCAGGCCCCCTGTCAGGGCAGGAGAGCGGTGGTCAGGCAGCTGTGGTCAGACACGAGAGGAGAAGTAACCCTGCAGCCGGGGCCAAGGTGTGAGGGACGTGTCCCCCTTCCCCATCCTCGCTGCATGGGGCCCACAGAGAGCCCAGCTACTCCGATGTTGAGCAGACAGAGGGGATTTCACCAACGGTCCCACGAGGACAACTCTTTTCTAGCAAGTTGGCAAAACTTTCCTCACTGCATCCTGTGCCTTGCAGAGATGCATTGCCTCTCTCTGCCTAGCATTTTTATTTCATTAGCAAACAGTCCTCATGTGGGAAAAGCCTTTCGTCAGAACGACAGGGATTTTGCAAGCACTGTACAACTCCCACGTGTCATCTTCCCTCTTGAGGCAGGAAAACAATTCAGTCGCACTGCCTTTACATCTGGACAGAAAAGCTAGTTGGAATGAATAAGAAAAACAGCGTGGTTTTGTGATGCAGCAAACCATTCAGCTTGTCTGCAAACCATCCAGCTCCTTCTTCCAACCAACCCTTTCATTCCTACAACATCCACTCCTCTCTCGTGCCTGCTTTACTCCCCGTAAGGCACTGGCCAGGGTATGGACCTGGAATACACCACTTGCCTCGGTGGCTTCTTGGGCAGCACCGTCCTTTCCAAACTTCTGCTCCCCCCTGTGGCAGCTTGATGGCAAAAAAAAGAAATACAAAGCACACTTCCCAAATCACGTATTCTACCGTCGCTCTTTGCAAGCCATTTTATGAAGGAAAAAATTATATGTGAAGCCTTAGGCGAGGTCTCACTGAACTTAAGATGGTAAAATAAGAAAGCTGTTCCCAGGGAATCTGAAATTTAACCCCTTGAATTTTGTGAGTGACGTAAGAAGAAAGAAAAAGATGTGGCTAGTTCATATATGCTTTTAAAAGTCACCTGAAATTTTTGTATTACAAAGTTCCTAACTCACAGGGCGAACACTGGTTAGGACAGTTTTAGGATTTTCAAATACCTTGCAAATCTTAAGTAATGAAAACAGGCAATTGATGAACTGTCTTTTCATCCCGTGTCATAACTGAATCTTAAATAATCATACAGATCTACCATGCTATTAAGGTTAGACCTTTCCACAAGATCCATCATGGGTAACTTCCTCACAAGAAACACACCACAAATAGCTTCATAGACTCCATCTTCATAAAGACCCCATTGTCCAAAATGGTCAAAACAAATACCTAGGTATGGTAAAAACCCAACCTTGATTTCTATTTAAACCCCTTTAATAAAAACGTTATAAATGGAGTAATATGCTCAAAAACACTTGCTGTCAGTGAGTCCTACCACTTTTACAACTTCATGCTTATTACTTAAAAGCCACTCATTACCAAGACATTTGTAGCAACATGGTTGTAAACTCCAGACCTGGAGCCATTGCTGTTTAAAACCAAGTTCCCTCAAATTAGTTCCTGCAGGAAATCAGCCTATCTTAGAAATGCCCCCACTTCCCTAACAATGAACATTTCTTGGAGCATCTGCTTTTCTCGGCTCCATACGAAAAACGGTCTGACAGAGAATTTCCCACTGACACCAGAGAGATTAGGATTGTAAAATGGTTTTCAGACCTGGTTTGGTAGTTGCTACATTTCACACACATCTGTGGGTCAATAAGGAAGCCACCTTGGCTGTTGTAGGTTACATCCTAGTTTCCCTGTCTGCGTCACTTGTACAGATGTATTTACAGAGGTCACATACCATGCATCACTTGCTGGAAAAACAGCCAGCCAGGCTAGCAGTTGACCTCTGGGGAACTATTTTCCTGAAAATCAAGCAATTACTAAAATCCTATGTTAATACATCGAGGGCATTAGGTTCCTTTGTAGGTCTGCTGGTGGAATGTGCTTATCAAGTCCTCCAGAGGTTCTACAGATCTATACAATAATCCAATTCCTCCACTTTCTCAGGAAGGTCTGTGCAAACAGAAGAGCCCATGCTACACTACACCAGAGTGAGGGAACACAGGCTGCAGCAAAAATGGGGCAAATCTTACAGACAGTGATATCTCTCTTTCTCCACAAAGAAAACACTCTATTCATCATCCTCAAAGGTACAAATATTGATCCTACCCTATCAGATAACATGGAAAAAATGTATCCCATGCGATTCTCCAAAGGCCCCCACTCCACAGCAGCTACAACATAAATTAAGATATCCTATAGTTTACGGCAGAGCAAACTGCATCTGTTGAGTGATGTCCTTAATCTGGTTAAGTCTTAATTAAAATATCTACACCCCTCAGCTTGGGGGAAAAAAAAACCACACAAACACAAAAACCTGAAATTTACACTGATAAATCCTGAGAGAAGCAGGTTGAAAAATTGAAAATAAAATCACAGGCATTCCAGAATAAGTAGATCTGATTCATTCCTGCCCATGTAAGCCCTGACAGTGTGAGGAAGTGTTCCTCCAGCTGTTTTCCATGTGGTTCCTCTAAGAGACGGACCTCAAAGGATTTCCAGTGGATGTTCTGAATCAAGCCCCTGGCCACGCTTCCTCTCCAGCCAGTGACACTTACTTTTTATGAATTGTTAACCATTTATAGGACAATTGTCAAAGGCGTGGTTAGTGACTCACTGCAGTTCTACATTATTTCACTTACTATTGCAAGAGGTTGTGAACCTCAGTCAAATCTAAGAAAAAAACGACTGAAAGTCCCTTCCATCCTTACTCACCTTTGTGAGCTATGGAAAGGCTCTGTGCTTCCCCACAAAAACCTAAGATGCAGCCAATCTCAGCAGAGATGCGGTGAATGCTGCTCCCCACAGGGCTGACAAGATCTATGGCAAATTTTTCAGAATAAAATCAGATAAACTGAACCTGAGGCTCAACAGGTAGAGGACCTTTGGCTTCATGCTACTTATAATCTCTCTTTCATCCAGTTTTACATATGCTTTGAATTCTGCTTCCAGTAATCACTTTGCTGCTTTAAGACCACACACACTCCTAAAAACTCCAGTTTACTTTTTAAGAATGAAGCCAAGAGCTTAAAGCAGCATTCTCTGTTACTCTAGAAGAAACAAAATGTTACACGTTAGAACATAAAGAGCATGAGTTTGATTGACGATTATGGAAAACAACAGGACTCAGACCTGCTAATGGGAATAGTGTTTCAGGGTTTTGATTTGCTCACACTGCTGGGTAGCTTCAGCTCAATGGACTTTGACTTCTCAAGTCCAAGTATTTTGATGGCCAACAGTGCATTCAGTGAATCTGCCCAACTGATGCCAGCAGAGAATCTGAGCCAGTATCTCAAGGAACTTGGAACAGGTCCAACAGTTCACCAGGAACATTTCCATAGGCCCTATGCCATCCACTGCACTGCCCAGCCTTCTTATTCTGGTTCACTTTGGAGTAGAGCTAATGCCTCTCACTAGTAAGATTAGCTGCTGTGAACTGTCATGGCTCTGAAGTGCAAGGCTTGCACCACATACCTCACTCTAACAAAGCAATAAAAATGGTACAACGTGGGTAACTTGCTTGACAGCTCCTGGGAAATGTAGTTTTCTACTTCACTTTGCCTTTGTTGACTCATGAGCTCACACAACCCTCCAGAAAAGGATGAGTAAAAGTCCCAGAGAGTAGTCTACTTCAGAGCACTTTCTATGCCTAGAGATACATAGCATAAGTTACTAGATGAATTCTAAGAAAGATAAATACCAGGCAACCACATTCACAATGGAATAAATAACTTTATTTTCACTCTCTGTCTATTTCTGAGCTAGCAGAGGAAGTCTTGCTTGGAATTTGTATTTTAAACAAAAACCTACTAACATAACTTTAACTAGACCTCTCAGGATTTTGAGATATATTTATTACAGGTTTTAAGAAACATCCTGGTGAGCATTTTGGGAAAGGAACTAATTGGCATACTAAACCGGAGGCAAGCCAGAAAAGTCTGGAGCCAACTACAAGCCTATCATGACGATAAACAGCTCAGGGTCCAGATGTCCATATATGGCAAGACTTCCTATAAGACTGACAGTACTGTATGTGCATTGCGTATGGTTGTTGGATCAGATTCACATTCCTTGGGTATGTTTCTCTGGGAGCTTTTGATTTCCGCTTTGAGGGCTGGCTCAGACCTCCAATTGCTCTTATAAAAAAAAAATATCTGTGACTGAAAGTTGAAAATGTGCAAGATTCTTTCTTTAAGTACACAAACACTCCAAGTCTAGCCACTTTCCTGCAGTCTTGCCAGGTTTTCAGTATGTCCGATACCTGATCAAGTGACTTTTTGGGGGGAAGGAGGTAAAAAAAAGAAGGAAAAACACAGGAGAGGAATGTAGCATATCCACACCTGTACATTTTACAAGACTTCACCAAAGGAACTGTACCAACTGAAGCTGATGTAGACACACACATACCGTATATAGCTGTGTAAACAAGTCTGCCAGGCCGGTGTAGAGAATTTCTAGTTTCAGCAGAAAAAATATACTATCTTAAAAGCATGTGCTGTATAAACACCTGCATGGAAGTCAAAATTAGTATATTTTAACCATTTTATGCATCGATGCCAAGATGTACTTCTCTAATCCATGACATGTTGGCATCAGAAAGGATAAATTGAAGACTGGTTAGACTCTGAAAGAACTACCTTTGCTTCCAGGTTCGCTTCACCTCTGTGCATCCATCCACACGCACAAATGAGGTACCTGACGAGTCACATCTAACAGCACGGAAACCAAACTGACCAAAAGGCAAACCTGATGGACTCTGACTCTTATCCACTTTCACGGGCTGGAATAACTGGTAATTCATTGGGCTAATGTCCGATTCACAGTGGTGCAACACCAGAATTAGCTCTGAAGTCCAAGTGCCTATTTAAGTCTTTTTTTCTCAGGGCAGCAAGTACATGGAGCTTGCTGTACTTGGCCCGCAGTGTGAGGACTTAGGACAGATTTATCCTTTAAGTTTGGATTTCCTGGCTTTCTGGTGGTTTGTTACTTTTAAACATACTTTTTCTGTCAGTGAGATTCTTAGGTTTTGTTCAATAAAATCGTTTCTCCGAAAAAGCTTCTTACATGGAAAGTTAAAAAACATGTCTAGAGCCTCTCTCGCTCATGTTCTCCTACCATATTTAGGCATTTAAAAAAGGCATTCTGCTTACCTGGTTACATTTGCATTTTGGTATGCATGTCATACATAATTTGGTACACATATTATTTACCCAGCACTGGGCCACTGGAGTCCTTCGAATAAATACAGATTTTGGGAGGCTTCATGGTTTTGGGAACATGTATTATTTAGTATAACTGTTTCTTTAGGTTTGTGTTGGTTTGGGCTTTTTTTTTTTCTTTCAGAACCAATCTAATTTCTTTTAATGGAGAATCTTGAGTTGAGGCGATGCCAGCCAAACGACTTTATCTGCCAAAGTACAGCGCTGGCAGAATATAAATAAGTTTTACAGCACAACATATCCTACGGGGGCTTTACATGAAAAGCGTTTCTTTTTCCCTCAAAAATCCTGTGTATACATATTGCTGCATCATAGCATAGGAGCATGCCTTCCTATGGAGGGATGGAAAGAAGAGGGGTAGGGCAGTGGGAGAAAGCCTACACGCAAAAGACGGCATCTTTTCAGTTATCCATCAGATTTCAGTTTGCTTAATACAATGCATCTCGCTCATTAAACACCAACATAATTCTACAGGTCAAAAGCCAAAACGCTGGCATGCCTTGCATTAAAGCAGAGGTCACAAAACATGACATCACTGAATATTCAAATGAAACATGGGGAGGTGGGGAACAAACCACCCTCTTGGTTAAAAAGAAAAGAAAACAAAAACACACACACACGCAAAAAAAAAAAAATCAAAACAAAACAAAAAAAAAGTAACAGTTATCTGCAATGATTTAATTCAAACCACAATGCTCAGGTCTCAGGCTCGGTCAAACAGAAACCACAACATGAAGGTTTTGGCTGAGCGCAGTGGCATGCCAGCCTCCTCTTGTTGTAATCCTGGGGTGGACCATCGGCAAGGTTGGGAAGCGGGGATGTGCGAGGAACGTGTTGCTCAGAGATGACAGCTGCACACAAGCAGTGGGAAAATAATAGCCACTTCTTCCACGCTGCAGACTCCGTCCACCCTGCCAAGTATTCCGGAGTAAATAGGCACTCTCTCTATTCATAGAGAGCACCTATTAGGGAAGGAACACATTACAAATATTCAGTATGATTCAGTGGTACACAGAGTCAATTTATACCCGGTAGCGTAATTATACCTCTTTTTTGGTGGCACTAAAGCACCGGGACCGTTCGCCGCCGGGCACCCCGAGGCAGCTCGGTGGGCTC